>NC_056745.1:665107105-665217105 GCF_019279795.1 Protopterus annectens | reverse complement strand
TCTGGGAATACTACCTGAGACTCTAATCAATTTCAATTGACTGCTGTCATACATATGCATATCATGCCTCTTTTCTCCTCACCCCAGCCTCCAAAGGCAGCTATCTGTATAAGTGCCTGATGTGTGATTGTGAGGAAAATGAAACTTAGTTGCTCCTAGACAGTACACTGCCCCTGCACAAGTTACAGTAACCTTATTTGTACACCTCTGAGGTATGTGAGAAAGTAAAAGAAACAATGGCCACACTGTCCTCAACCCAAACGCAAGCTATCCTGACCTACTGCACACACCTCTAAGGTTTGACTGTGATGAAAATTAAATAAGTAATGACCACACACACCCCAGCCCCTCACAAAACCTACAGCAACTGTCTATACAACTGAGCTGGTTTTAGAATGGGTGTGACTGAGAGCAGAAGCCACCACAAAGTCCAAGTCAGAATCCATACAGTCTACAGTCTAGGGAGTGGGGGCTACAGGACTCCCAGAAGTTGTGTCTGAATGTTCTGTGATATATTTTATGCCTTACTTTTGAGATATAACTACTTGTTAACTACATTGTGAATTGAATTTTATAACCTTTGTGCCTGTAAAAAACACACAAAGGTTATAAAATTCACATTACTTTACTATATATTATATATTGGTTTGATAATGTGGATTTAGTAAAAATATATATAATATTTATTTATTAGATTATAAACAGTAGACATTCTTTTTAATGAAAGATTTTATGGAGTGCATTCAAATTAATTTTTAAAGATTTGTATTGGTCATTTGAGTCACACGTGACTATGTAAAATAGTATTTAAACAGTTTAAAATGTTGGAATGGTATTTCTGATGAAGTTCATGGTGATTAAAAGTGGACGAAACGCGTAAAATACAGATTCTAGCTTTTTCCTGTCTGCAGTCATTTCTGGTATCTTTTTTATATTATGTTTGACTTTGCCCATAATTTTTAGGCAAAGAGAGTTGAGAGTTATGGTATCTTGTGTTCTGCTAGCATTTATAAAACTCCCTGAAAGAGAAAACCATGCCTGAAGCATCCACTCTTCTTAAAATCCAAGTTGCACACTGAGATCAGTCACTCTGGGCTGCCGATCTCTATAGTGATTACATTGCCCATATTCAGTATCGGCTTTATCCGAACAGGGTCTTATCACAGTCCTTTTCAAGTTTAAGAGAGTATTCAAACATTAATACATTTTTTCTCCTCATTTTCCCCAGCCAGCTGCAGAAGCTTTTGTAGGACCCCCACACATTCAAGGATGATTAAGGTTTTCCCCTGCAGCCATGGGTATTGCAGATACTTAAAGCTGGCTATGTTGTTAATTTTAGTAGAAAGAGTGTGTTCACCAATGGGATTTGACTAAGCCAGGGTCACTATGTCAGTGGTAAAATATTTAATAGAATTGTGAAGCCTGTTACTTGAAAAAACACTTTTACTATAACCAGAGATGTCTTTGAATTTTAAGAGATATAAATAAGAGGTTTTATTACCCACCTGGTTTATTAAGTACACATGATTGCTGTTCTAGCTTCTGTTGGTTTGACACACGTTACAGAATATCAAGATAAGATAACTTGCTGTGGTTGCCCCCCCCCCCCCCAGTGACCACAGGGTTCGTTTGTGCCTAAAGCAGGCTATGAATATCTAAGTATTTGAATGATTTTGTGTAGAAAAAACATTTGTTCTAACTGCAAGCAATTTTTGTTTATAAAAGTGGCAGTGGGTTGTAAGCAGCTATGTATTATGAATGGCTTGCTCTGACCTTCTATGGGCATACAATTAGAGAACAAGAAATGTTTTAGTTTTGGACTGGAAATGAGCCTGTGACTCTCTGCTTTATGAACAGCCTTTGCAGAGACATTACTCTGATCAAGTGTATAGAAATAGCAGTGCATATTCTGTAGTTTGCACAAAAAACAGAGTTTACTCTCTGAAGGTATTTGTTACTTTGATGTTACAAAACATGATGTAATGTTTGCATAAGGGCTTCAAAGCTAACCTATGATTCAGAGATACCACGAAGTTGGTAACAAGTTGTTAGCATCTTCACTAGAGAGCTTGTCAGTGTTGGTACTGACTCAGTACCTTTTGAAGAGTGGAGAAGAAAGGTAGTGGGGGTGTACCAATACTAGTATTAGTACTAATGTGATTAGTGGGGGCTGTACCAATACTAGTTAGTACTAATGTGATTTTAGTTTGCTAGAATACTGTGTTAAGAAAAAGGTGGTAGTGAATTAATACAACGTACTTCAGTAGGTAATGGGCTGAAGGAATTCAGTGGAGTTGGTTCATTTAATGTCAGGGAAATCAATTATTTTTGTGTTAAGTCTTCAGGAGGCCTTAGGTCCAAGGAGCAGATAAACTTAGTACCTTAGAAAACTGTATTTTTCCAGTTTAACTATTTAAATGAATTTGTCTTGCTTTCACTGGATGTTGCGGAGTATGGATTTTAAGGAAGGCTACCTAATTTAAGCCACATCCCTACGGGGTAGACAGGCTAATGCACTGCCTTTTAGTGCCACTCGGAGAAGTTTAATTGATTAAATACTTAAAATTACCCTGGACTTCATCTGAAATCATTTTTGTCCATTTTTTATAAAGCCAATTCCCAAAATACCCTGTTTCCAATCTGTCAAGTCAAATGTACTTTTAAACCTCTCTCTCTGTCTTTCTGTGTATATGCATGTGTGTGTACTTACATATATATATATATATATATATATATATATATATATATATATATATATATTTATACATACACATGCTATCTACTCACCTGACTTCTAATGGCAGATAATTCCATCTATGTTCAGCTATAGTTTGGAAAAATTGACTAATTTAGATCTCATCACTTTTAAGTCAACAGAGAACTGAGTATTTCCTGTATACCTTTTGTGCCTCAAAAAGGAAATTCCCAGTGTGCAACAAATGTATTCATTTTTAAGCCTTTAAATGCCCAAAGTATCTCCCCTTTGCTGTCTGTAGTGAACTGAAAATAATCTGAGATTCCTAAGTCTGTCTTTAGAACTTAAATTTAACATTCTCTTTGTTTTTGGTGAAACATTTTTGTACCTTTTCCAGGCTACAAATGCTAGTTCTAGAATGCCTACAGAGGCCAGATTAGTACTCTCTAATTGGTCTTAGATTTGTAAATGATGAGAAACACTATTGTGACATCTTTTGAGGGTGCATTTCTTAATTTTGTTCTTATTACGGAATAACTGTTCTTCAAAAAATGTATTTACCTGCCTTTAAGAAATGTGTTTTCAGTTATGATACCCAAGTCTTCAAACTGATGATATTCCTCAGTTGTTGTACTTTCATACTACATGGATACGTTATACTACCTCAATATAATTGCAATACTTTACACTTGGAGTTGTTAAAAATAAGCTCATTTAATTGTGCCTAGGCGTACAAGCTCTCTAAATAAATATCTAAATACCCTTGGATCTCACTGTGATCACTAATTAATATCACATATCTGTCAATCTTGGCATCATCTGCAAATTTTTCCGTCTAACATATTGTATATATATTAAACGAGAACATAGATGTATGTAATAAAAAGAGACCCAAACCTGATGGCTGAGGAATTCCCCATGTTTTAAATTCCTTGGTCTTAATCCCATGTATTTACACCTTTACTTTTCTGTCCATAACCAGTTCAGTATTTATTGGATAACAAAATAATTAAAATTCCAGTTCTGTAAAGCCATTGCAATCACATGGTGAGGTACTCAGCAGAAGGCTTTCATCCATCAGATCTATGTAGGTCATATCCACTTCCATGTTATCATATGTGACTACACAACATTAACATTGAAACTAAACATAATGGTTATTATAGACATTTTGATGTAAATCCATGCTGAAATAGGTGTATATATATTCTTTCAACTGAACCCTCCGTAACTTTTATCAAAATGTTTCCCAGTAAGACTAGTTAGACTAATAGGACTGTCATTTTCACTCTTATAAGGTATCCCTCCCTTATGGTTTGAAATTAAGGTAGGGCTACTCCTCGAGAATGGGGAACTTCTCCAGTTTCCAGTGTTTGTTGGAAATGGAATGTTAAAACTTCCGTAATGCTCTCTGTAGTAGATGTTAAGAATAGTCCATTTGTTTCCTCTGGAAATGGAACAGTGTCTGTTATCTTAACAGAGATCTTCCTCATCATCTTTAATGTTATGTTGGACATGGTCAGAGAAGTCATACTTAATGTATTTTCTGGGTGATATTCTCACTCTACTTGCTTTGCTTAATTGTCTACAAAGCATTGCACCAGTGTCTGAAACAGTTATTATTCTGCCTTCATCAGTTAAATATAAGTTGGTGTTAGAAGGTTTTCTATAGTGCCTAACAAATTTATAAAAGTTATTTATTTATTTATTTTTTATTGTCTATCATATTCTTCCCCACGTTAAACTCATAACTGCTCTTAGCCAATCCAATCCTTTGACTAACATTAGAGGAAGAGATTTTGTAAAGAAATTACAGAAAAGATCAGAGAGAACAGATTATGATGGTTGAGGCACATGCAGAAAAGTGGAACACAATCTGGTGAGGATGATTTGGGACAGACAGGAAGAAGGCAAGAGAAAGCAAAGCTGGCCAGTAAACAGGTGGCTGGATTATATGAGAGAAGATCTGTGACAGTCGGACATGAGTGCCAAAAAAAGGTAGGGGAGTGGCATAGAATTGAGAGAGATGGTGACAGTTGACACGACATCCCCAACCCTATGTAGAAAATGAGGAAAAGGGGTTTGATGATTTTGTAAAGTACTTTGTTTAATTCTGTTGGACTTCTCCTCACATTCTCCTAGCTCCTGTTTTTCCCCTCAATACAGCTTCTAACATCCAAATTCATCTACAGAGAGAGCAAATGTTTTTGAGCTATTGTTTTATTTGTTTTTTTAAGTCATCTGGGACAAACGTATCAATTACTGTTGCTGTTTTTCCTTATAAATATTCCACATCAGTAATGGCTGAGAGGATGCCTTGCATACCAGACACAGGTCACCTTTTAGCAGTCTGTAGGTTACTGGGTATAGTGACAGGGCTTTGAGATGTTCCATGTAGGACATGTTGTTTCCTTTTAGTAAGGTATGTCTGAGGGCATTCCAGGTGTTGCATGTGTCTGGATAGATACATGCCAAAGGGGGCATTATATTCAATTATCAGCCTAATGAGGGCTGAGTAAAGGGTAACAATGACATCCCTAGATCTGGGCACAGTCCCTTGGTTTATAACATGTGCAATACATTAAAACTTTCTCATGACAATGGACACATGTTGGTCAAAAGATAGATCACTGTTCACAGAAGTTCCCAAATCCAGAACAACTGGGGCAGCTATTAGGGGTGCATTGTCAGTGTTGTAGTTCCCTGAGATAGATGACTTCTCATAGGATACAGCAATGCTTTTTTGACATTTAGTTCCAGGCTATGATTTTGGTATCAGTTATTTACTTGAGATGAACCTTCATGCAGGATGGCAAAGTCATATGGGGATTCAGTGACTGCACCTAGTTTGCAGTCATCTGCAGCCCTTAGGTATAGAGCTGGAATACCTCTCAGTTCATATTTCCAGATTCAGTTATTCATGAAAGTATGCATAGATAAATGTTTATATAATAGTTCTTCCCAATAACTGTACAAAAATTACTGTTCGTAAAATCTCAGCTTGCACTACATTTGAGTATTGAGTGGTCTGAATTACTTATAACATCTTCAACCATAACAACTGGTATACCATCTTCAATGATGGTCAAAATAATTACAAGGATACAATTTAACCTACTGCAGTGTCTCGGGCTGCATAACCCACAGTTCATGAAGAACAGATAGATGTTTTTTCCTTGTATGCTTCCTAGTATACTATTCCAATATACTCATGGAAGTTTGAAATCTTCGCCTAAAATGTAGTAAACCCCAGAAACAGATGATCTGAATTATTCATACCATTTCTTACATTCTCACTTCTATAGAGAGGGCACCCTAGTGAAGCTTATTGTATGCATGCTGCTTTTTTTCCTGAATAGCAACATAAATAATTTCAGAATTTTTACTGTAGAACATAATCTATCAACCACGAGACAACTCTGTATAATTCACCTACCTGTGTCTCTCTCCTGAAACTATATATATATATATATATATATATATATATATATATATATATATATATATATCCTTTTATTTTATTCCAGTTCACTTTTTCTGCTTTGGTGTACAGGAAAGGTGCAGATTACAAAACATGCTGCTCTGTTACAAGACGTGATTTGAAGATCACACATACCAAGTTTAACCCTATCTGACTGCATTTTCGTTTTTAAGTTTCAGTCTTTGATTTAGACGTGGTGCTATAGTGGGAATGCTGTGAACTTCAGTGAGAATGAGGAGAACTGTTTGACCTCAAATAATCTGTGTACAGAATCTCGTTCTGCATGAAATGCAGAGGAATGAGAGTATAAGCTGCTGCTTTTTGGGAAATAAACATGCAGAGTTATAGTGCACTGTTGGACAATAGTTTTTTTTTTTTTTTGCTTTTCTGAAAATATGTAGTTTGTTTACTGTTGCTGAGATGCAGATATAAATTCTTACAGCATAGCTTCTGATATTGAACTGGTATAACCAACCTTCAGTGGTACCAGCTCTTTTACATTGGAGTCAAAGTATTTTTAATTTGTTTGTGATTATTTCAATTGAAACAAAATGAAGTGTTTATATTTTATTGGCTTTGGTGCATAAGACTGCAACAATCATTCATGCTAGCTGTGATTTTACCAGACAGTCCTTGACCCCCCCGCCACCAAAAACACGGGGCCTCTTATAAGAAGTGAGGAAGCACTAAAAACACTGATTGGCTTCTAATTTTGTTCTGGTTTCATGTGCTTATTCACTGGACCATGAGTGCTGGCACCAGAGAAAGGTGAGAGAGAGAGGCATTCCACTCTCTCTGCATTGACATAACCTTCTTAACAAACTCTTTTCCTAGAGGCGAGCTTACATGTGAAGACATTTTATATATTATATATGTTTCAGATTACTGATGCAGCTGTTAAGCACCATACCCACCTCTCCACCAATAAAACAATGTTCTGAATGTTTTTTTTTTCTTGCAAATTAGCAGGTCAGCACGTTATGTGTGTTAAATTAGCCTTCAGTGATGGCATTCCACGAATGACTTAAGTAGATTCTGTTTGACTGACTGATCAGTCCTGCACCAGTCTGGTGTTGACAGGCAGGCTGCTTTAAGTAGTAACTGAGGACGATGTTCATCTTAGATTATTAGATAACCAGTAAAACTTGGTGCAAGTGGCCAAGCCATAGTCTGATGATACAGAATTAATCAACCACAGCTTAGAGATTGCACTCCACTCTGCAATTGTGGTGTCACAGAAATAGTTTCTTCATGACGAAGCAACCTCAAACTTAGTTGTACTGGGGGGTTGCAAGGTTGTTCCCTGTATGGGAGTGATGTGCCTGTATACACATAGAATGCAGCTTTTTTGTTTGTTTTTGCAATGTTTTTCACCAGTCCTCTGCTAACAATCCCTCCAACAGCCCTCTAAGCCTGTTTATTCCAGGTGGTGAGACATGAGCCTTTTGGCCCATTTTTTCTTCTGAAGCAGGAGACAAGCAAACAAGGCATGTAAACCTTTCTGTACATTGTGGATTAATGTTTGTTATGCATATGTTTAAAACACTTATGCTTTTACTCTATGGAATTTTATGTATTTATTATTGTAATAAATGTTTTGGTATAATCACATAGGGATCATTTTAAGGTGCTGCAAATCCATTTTGTCTGGTCTTGTCTGTGTGTGTGTCCATTTATATGAAAGAAAAATGTATATATAATATACACACACACGCATGTATCTGTATATATATATATATATATATATATATATATATATATATATATATATATATATATATATACATATATATGATATATATATATATATATATATATATATATATATGTACATTTCTTTTGTTGATCACTTAATTTGCAGAAAGAAAGTACAGTAAACTCTAAGTTAACCGAAACTCAAGCAACCAGAACAAAAAAAAAAAATCGAAGAAAAACAGTGCAATCTTCATGTGTTGCACTTTCTGTCCCCCCACAGAAACATACCTTAAGTTTTTAGAGTTTTAAAAAGGAAGATAGGAATAAATTTCCTCTCTCTCCAATCTAAGAACAAGTCAAACCAAACAAGTAGTATAAGGTACAGTATTAGTCAGGCCTATTTTTAATAGTAACTCTCAAGCAACAGAAACTACAGTTATCCGGCATCTACCAATCCCATGGGTGCTGGTTAACTGAGAGTATACTGTATTGTCAGTGCAAATATTTGTGTGTGAATGTCTGAAGGCTTATGTGTGTTCGAGTGGTGAGAATGTTGTGTGCTGGAAGAAGGATTTGTGAAAGCCATCGTGGGTATGACAATGGATGTGTGAGCAGATGTTAGCTGGTTAGGGTTAGAATAAAGGTACAGGCAAATAAGGAAGTATGTATGAATGTTTGTAGGTTACAGTTAAGTTATGGTATAGATTTAATGTTGTGTATTTTTTTGTTGATGCATGTGGTGTGTGTCTGAGCCCGTCTTCTATACTGGTACTGTTACTGAAAGGTTAAGCCCCCCTGCCCGCCTGATTAATCTCTGCACCTTTCTTTAGAAAAAAGTTTACATAACATTACCACAGTTCAGCCACCATTCAAACAAACTATGTCTGAAATTGTGGTAGAGTTTTGTTAATTGATTTCAGTAAGAAACTGGTTATTTTTCTTTGGTAATATGTTGACTTTCAATGTGTGTTCCAGATGTGCTGGGATTAATCATTAGTGGTTTGATCTTTCAGTATGTTGATTGATAGTCATATATAATACTAATCTATCGTTATTGGGTTAATTTTTAATGTGGAGTAGTGCAGTGACCCAGCTAAGGTCTGGGTAATACATAATTGTTTTTCTTCTACATACTATACTATTTACAGTTTTTTTTCAAACATCTTTATTAAAATTTCACATATGGCAAAGGCAATCATACATTTATATAAATGAAAAACATACAAAATGACATCACTTTAGTGGCAAACAGTTTATATCACAGACACCATTGAAACAACTGTAGTTGTAAACATTATACATCACTTATAAACCATTCAGTCATTGTCAGTTAAGCATTATATGGCTCATTCAAATCCTGCCTCTTAAACCTCATTCCTGCTCTGCATATATTGTTCCCACAATTCCCATTTTTTTCCTATGTAATACAGTTGGTTTAGACTTAATTTCCATTTCCTAGTAATTGCTTTTTTGGCAGCTACCATATTTTGTGGTTCTTTTAATCAGTACTATTGTGTAAATGCTGTTTCAGAAAATATGAGCATTATATATTCGCCAGTCTTGAACAAGTACACAAAATTGTGTGTGATAATTTCTGGTGTGAATGTTACCATGTGAGGAAAGTTCCCTTTTCTGCTAAATGCAGTAATCTCAGATTTGGTACAGAAGCAAAGTACACCTTGTATTGATTTGGGGGATCTTTGCCCTCCCAACATAACAGCTGAATTGAATGTATTCCACTTCAGATTAAATTTTGCTTGAATATGAAAAACAAAATTACTGTTGTTTACATAGATAGCACAGAGCCAAGTAAAGGTTAATACAGAACATGGTCCCACTTGTTTTGGCAATGGCTGTTTAAATGTTGTCTACTCCTTATGAAAAACTACATGCATTGTTTTGATTAGAGTATTAATTGTGTCAGCAGTATATTAAAGAGTTTACCTTTTTGCATTAAAATGATGCTGTGATTTCTTATAAAGTAAAACCTAGTTAAATGCTCTTTCTTTACATGTATTGGGACATTCTGCTATTTGATTTCTAAAGAGAGAGAGAGAGAGAGATCAAAATATGCTTTAATGGACAGAATAATTTTAAGTTAGAGTAGTAGGCATCCTCACAGTTGCACTGTGATTATACAAGACAACTAAACAAATTCTGTTCCAGTACTCCTTGTAAACAAGCCTGGAAAAAAAGATGCTTTTACTTTCCTGTGGGTGAAATTGTTCCTGTACGACTTTCCACCCTTTTCACTGATATCCCATGTAGTTCCGAAGATTCTCAAGGACTCCCCAATGATCAAAGTGGTGACTGCCTTTTGGCCTGGACAACATTGTTTCTCTCTTCTTATGGAACTGGCCAAGGGCAAGTACCACAACCTTCCTCACAAACTGGATCTGCTCACACAAGATGGGGAGCTTGATGCATTCCGATCTCAAATATCTTTGACTACCTTGATGATTCAGTTCTGATTGCCTTTGGCAGCTCTTCCCTGAGGATGTGTTGCAGGTACTAAAGAAAGCAAGAAGACCTGCTGCTGGGAAGTCTGGTATTGGCAAATGGAGAAGATTTCCTGGTTGTTGCCTAACCAATAACCAGGGTTCCATGACTGATTATGTACTACTGGTGCTTAAATATGTGTGAGGGTTACTATCCTCTGGCCTCTCCTATTCTTCTGTCAAGGTACATCTTACAGCTGATTCAGCATGTCTGCCATGGATCCTCCACTTTTTTCCCACGTTCTGAATAATAATTAAAAAGCTACTCCTCCTTGGGATCTTAACTTTGTACTGGTAAAGTAAACCATGTCTCCACTTGAACCTGCTCATCAAGCAGACTTAAGGTTCATTGCATAGAAAACTGTTCTCGTAATTCTGACAGCTGCAAGTAGAGTATCTGAGTTGCAAGCTTTCCTGGTGGGTGGACACTTTCTGGTCTTCCATAGAGATGGGGTCACATTAAGAACACATCCCTCATTAATACCCAAAATTGTTTCAGAGTTTACTTTGAATCAAGCCATCAATCTCCCAGTGTTTTATCCAGATACTTAGAACTAGGGAGAGGGTATTCTACATACTATGGACATGCACAGGCAGTCCAGGTACTGTCTTGACAGAACCATTTCCTTTAGAAAAATAGATCAGCTGTTGGTTTCTTACTGGGACAAAGAAGGCACAACCCCTGTCAAAACGGACTTTTTCCAGATAGTTGTCCTCAGCTGTTAATTTTTGTTACACCTACCATTTTAAATCAGTTCCAGGCAGTATAAAGGCTCATTCCACTAGATCCTTGTCATCTTTGATGGAATATTGAAAAGGAGTAGACTCTACAGGCAGCTACGTGGACCATTGTACATACCTTTACAGAGCATGCTTTAGTAGGACCATTCTGCAGGGTTCGCTGGATCCATATCCTCCCTACACCCAGATAGGATAAGCTTTGGTAATCAATCCATATAGCCTAAAGACTACTGTGGTAGTGGGAATGATGAATGTAGTTCAGTTCTGTAAGTTACTCTTACCCATAACCGTAGATGTTCCAATTCGTCACAGCTGTAGTAGCCCCACCCATCCACCATCCCCTCAATTGATGTATATAGTTACTTGATAGGATATAAAGTTTGATGTTTTTTGGCTCTGTTGCTCTCTCTCTTATATATATATATATATATACACACACACACACACACACACACACATGTATAAATACACACACTTATACAGACTAGGGGAGTGAGAACCAGATCTAGAACATTTTGGCTTTTAGTGAGTTCATTAACTGTTTGGTCCAGTGAATTTCTATTTATCAAATCCGGAAATTTCTGAGCATACCCTTTGTTCCAGTCTATCTGGGTACTCTTTGTGTCTGTGCCTGGTCGATCTGTGTGTGTGTGTGTATGTGTGTGTATATATATATATATATGTATATATATAAAACTGCAATTGTCCAGCATTAGGATTTGTTGCAAGAGTAATCACCAGCTCTTTCTGGACCCCAAAGAGAATTAAACAAGTATCAGAAAATTTAAAAATGGTATAGCTTTATAATATAGCACACGTGCACACACACAGGTTCAGTGGGTACTGTCAAGTGACTGGATCATCAAAACAGAATAGTCATATTTTTGCATTGATCCTCATTTGTCAGTAGGTTATGTAATGGTACCAGGGTGTTTAGGTACAAGATTGACCTGCTGTGGAGATGAGGAAGTTTCTTCTCCTTTCCCCACTGTTCAGATGTTTGGGGGTGTAACACTCTCTTTGCTTTATTTACACTTTTACTGGATGTTGGTATTGCCATACTTTTGCAGTTATTCATGATATGATTAAAAAGATGGTCTTGACGATAAGTTGCTTACATAAATTTGAAGTACAGTACAATAAAATGGTATTTGACCCTTTCCTGATTTCTTATTTTTTTTTTTGCATGTTTGTCACACTTAAATGTTTCAGATCATCAAACAAATTTAAATATTAGACAACTATTAGACAAAGATAACCCAAGTAAACACAAAATGCAGTTTTTAAGGGATGATTTTATTTAGTAAGATAAAACCCTATCCAAACCTACATGACCCTATGTGAAAAAGTAATTGCCCCCCCCCCACACACACACACACACACACACACTTATTAAATCATGAAGTAACTGTAGTTAATCACATTTTTGGGAAAGCTGAGTTCAATTTCACTAGCCACACCCAGGCCTGATTACTGCCAGATCTGTTGAATCAAGAGGTCACTTAAATAGAACATGTCAGACAAAGTAAAGTAGGCTAAAAGATTCCAAAAAGGAAGACATCAGCATCATCATCATCTTCTTTTGGCTGTTCCCGTTAGGGGTCGCCACAGTGGATCATCTGTTTCCATTTCTTCCTGTCCTCTGCATCATGCTCTTTCACACCAACTGCCTGCATGTCCTCTCTCACCACATCCATAAACCTTATCTTAGGCCTTCCTCTTTTCCTGTTACCTGGCAGCTCCATCCTTAGCATCCTTTTCCCAATATACCCAGCATCCCTCCTCAACACATGTCCAAACCAATGCAATCTCACCTCTCTTGCTTTGTCTCCAAACTGTCCAACCTGAGCTGACCCTCTAATATACTGATTTCTAATCCTGTCCATCCTAATCACACCCAGTGCAAATCTTAACATCTTTAACTCTGCCACATCCAGCTCTGACTCCTGCCTTTTTGTCAATGCCACCGTCTCCAAAAATTACCCCAAGAGCCCAGCGATGACTCATCCAAGAGGTCACAAAAGAACCCAGAACAACATCTAAAGAACTGCAGGCCTCACTTGCCTCAGTTAAGGTCAGTGTTTATGACTCAACCATAAGAAAGAGACTGGGCATGCATAGCATGCATGGCAGAGTTCCAAGGCGAAAACCACTGCTGACCAAAAAGAACATAAAGCTCATCTCACTTTTGCCAAAAAGCATCTTGATGATCCCCAAGACTTTTGGGAAAATATTCTGTGGACTGACGGAAAAAAAGTTGAACTTTTTTGGAGGTGTGTTTCCCATTACATCTGGTGGAAAAGTAACACAGCATTTCAGAAAAAGAACATCATACCAACAGTCAAACATGGTGGTGGTAGTGTGATGGTTTGGGGCTGCTTTGCTGCTTCTAGACCTGGACGACTTGCTGTGATTGATGGAACCATGAATTCTGCTCTCTACTAAACAATCCTGAAGGAGAATGCCCAGATATCAGTTCGTGACCTCAAGGTGAAGCACACTTGGGTTCTGCAGCAGGATAATGATCCAAAACACACCAGCAAGTCCACCTCTGAATGGCTTTAAAAAAGAAAATGAAGGTTTTGGAGTGGCCTAGTCAAAGTCCGGACTTGAATCCAATTGAGATGCTGTGGCTTGACCTTAAAAAAACAGTTCATGCTCATAAACCCTCCAATATGGTTGAATTAAAACAATTCTGCAAAGAAGAGTGGGCCAAAATTCTTCAACAGCGATGTGAAAGACTCATTGCCAGTTATCACAAATGCGTGATTGCAGTTGTTGCTGCTAAGGGTGGCACAACCACTTATTAGGTTTAGGGGGCAATTACTTTTTCAGATAGTGCCATGTAGATTTGGATATTTTTTTTCCTTAATAAATAAAATCATCACTTAAAAACTGCATTTTGTGTTTACTTTGGTTATCTTTATCTAATATTTACATTTGTTTGATGATCTGAAACATTTAAGTGTGACAAACATGCAAAAAAATAAGAAATCAGGAAGGGGCAAATACTTTTTCATTGCACTGTAAATATCACCATGTTGTGCTTAGAAAAGTTTTACTAAGTGACTTTGAAAATGATTTTCAAGTTCTTTGTGTAGTATTACATTTTCTTCTGTTCCTTTCATCCAAGCTTTGTTTGGTTTTATAGAAAAAATAAATGCGTTTATTTTGATTAGTTTTCTTAGAGGGTAAACAGAGTGCTTGTCCATTTTTGGCTGAATATATGCAGGAGCATCTGTGTACCTATTTAATCTTTATGTGTAGGAATAATATTTTGTAGTAATAACTGTCTTTCGGCTTTTCCTGGTTAGGGGTCACCACAGCCTAACTCCGGTCCACTAATGATTGGCAGTGATAATAATAAGTTGTATTGTTTTGAAGTTATATTACTCTCATAACTGGCCATAGCAATAGAATGCTTATTTTACTTAATAAAAGTATTAGCTATTTATTTTGCACAATTTCTGCATAAAATGTAAGGATAAGTGGGACAAACAGCATAAATGGCTTAAAATGTAATTGCTTGTTCTGATTTCTTAAACTTGACCTTTAAAGGATGGCTGTGACGTAACGTAGGTTGTATTTTATATTCTTATGTAATATCAAAAAGGAATGCTTGCAGCATTATTTAATCATGTTATTAAGATGAAAATGTAAAAGTAAATACAAGTTTTATTTATTGATTCTCTGTTTGTGTGGTATACACCATCATGAAACTAGTGATCAACTAATTCACTTTTAAGCAAAAACTCCTCCTACAACTCTCTTTGGAATTTGTTTTCTTCTAATTGGTAGTCTCTAAAATGTAGAACAAGTTGCTTGAGTCATCAGGACAAATTATTTCTCAAATCCATTTCAAGAAAATATTTCCCCCATTAGTTTATATAATTGAAATGTGACATTCATCAATATTTTTAATCCATTCTGTACAGCTGTACTTCATACTTCATTTTCTTTATATTTATTCCTTTTTCTTTTGTATACTACTAAATAATTTTCTTATTTTTTTCACCAGCATTTTATATTATCTGACAACCATACTTGTAGAAAATGAATACTATTTATCATCTTTGTTTATTATTGAGGGAGTACATAATTATGGTAACTTATACAAAAAGATTTGCAATTGTTTTGTGGATAATACTATTTGTATTGTATTTTATATTTGTGTTGTATTGTTTATTGGGGACTGTCCTCTTAGGCCTCCACTATAAGTTATCCATTCCCAGTTAGAAAATCACACTTAAGCAAAAAGATAAACATTTCATACTACCCACACCCCTGAATTGTATAAAGCTGGTATTGAAGAGAGGACTTTTGGTATAGTGGCAGAAACACAGCAAGCACACTGTGGAGCTCCCAGTGGTAAGGCTGGAGTAAACAAGCAAAAGAGCTTAAAAAAAAAAAAAGCAGAATATATCATTAGAGTAGGAAAAAAACTGCTTGGGAGGTCCCAAAAGGCTACCAGGATAAAGAACACTATTAAATAGGCTGGAGTATTAACCACATTAGGTGACAAAGATGAGAGCTTGCAGAAAACCCAGGAGAAATGGTACAAAAACGGTTCCAAAATGAGTGAATGAATACTGCAATTCATCAACGTCGGTGAAAAAAGATTGATCTGATGCACTCAGAAATTTTTAAGGTAAATGGAACATTACTGGATTTTATCACAAGTAACAATAAAAAATGTAAAATATTGAATAGTTTCTGAATAATCGCTTGGATGATATCAGCAATTTACGAACCTTGGAAGAGTTAAAGAAAAATATGTCAGAAAATTAACTTAAATATTAAGAGATGCAACTCAGTGACAGAGTTGGAAGATGGATCTTGTCATGAAAATCTGAGAATTACAGCCATACCAGAGAAAATAGAGGGGAGAGACTGTGTTGAATATGAGAAATTCATAATTATCTGGACTGGTATTCCTCCTACAGATATCAAGATAGTAGCCATAGGGTAAACTTCTTGGCATCCTAAACACTACAGATAAAAGAAAGGGAGGTGGAAAAAAGTGACTGGGAAAGCAGGAAAATTCCTGTTAAGCAAATGGAATAAGTAAGGTGTCTGTCAAATAGATGAACTGTAATGACCTGTGCAGTAATCTGGGAGTTCTGATAGAGGAAAACTGAGAATATACACATTTGTGATCTTGTTTGGGCTACTTGTAAATATTTTTTTTACTTTAACTGTCAACATTTGTGGTTTTCTATTTCTTTTACTATTCCTGTTTGAAATTTTTTAAATAAATAAAAAATCTTGTGATTTAAGTATCACTTAAAAAGCAAAATAAGACATAATATTGGTGTTTAGCTGAGTAAGTAATATGAAACTATGAAAAGATATTGTGATGCCCCACCACTGGCAACAGTAAAAAAGGAGCCTCAATCCTCACCACTAGCACCAGCGTGAGGCGTACATTGGGTGAATGACAAGTACACACACAGTAAAGTGCAGATTCCTTCAAGAGCATACAGTGACCACAGTCAGTCTTGGGCTGGTTTCTCCCTCTTTCTTCAAAACCCCAGTAAGACTCCCCACTGCCCACTGGCACAGCTATAGAGTTGAGATCTCAGCTGAGTGGCCAAGCCAAGACCTCCAGCACCCTGTCTGTCCAGTAAGTGCTTCATGTCCCACCCAAGTAGCTGACACACACACTGTTTGAGATTTGATTTATACACAAACACACCTGGGAAAGGCTGGCACAGGTTTACTAGCTATGCCCCCTTTTGCCCAGACTATAAGGTAGTTATTACTGCCACCAGCCAACTCTTTATCAGCTACTTTAAGGCTCTTAAAGGGTGTCCAATCTTACTGTGTAATGTTACTATTAATCCAAATGGTAGTTTGACCAATAGCAAGGCTATTAGGAGTGGCCCACAGTGTCACCAAATAAATATGCAAGTACTCTCAGAACTTAAATATGTTTCACAAATATCAGCCACAATGAAAAGTTTAAATATATTTAATAGTAAGTAATAAAGGAACAAGAAAATACACAGTAAATAATCACAGTTACGTCAGAGTTTGAAATCACAGGAAATATTTAAAACAACATTGCAGGATCAGTCTCAAATAAATAAAACATCTAAGCTATACTTCATTATATTCTTGACTGTATCTAACAGAAATTGTACTGTTCCCTAGACTTGCTTACTCAGAGCAACAAGCAGGCAGATGTGGTAAGTAGATGTTCTTGTCAGGTCAAAGGCAAAATACAAAATGCGCTTTCTCCCTCAGAGAGTCCTTAAATTAATACCCCAGATATTACTGCTGCTTTAGCTTGCAACATGAAATCACTTCTTATCATCTGACTATCCCAGGTGAAACCCCGCACTGTAACATTTAGCATCTACCTGTGAAAATACATAGACCTCAGATCTTTTGGCAAATGGTGAAAGTCGTAAAATAATTTACATTCCTCCACATTTAAAGACAATATAAAAAACTTGTAGTTCTAGACATTGTCTCCTGTTGCACTGAAACTGAAAGATATCTCTTTTTATGGCCCAGCCATAAAGTACTTCAATCTTAACTATTCTTCTGAAGTTAACTTCTTGTGTTGCAGTTTCCATTGTTACAATATATACATCTAAACAGTTTTAAAAGTGTATATACATTTCTGCTCAGTACTTTACAAAATATCTCTTCAGGACGTCTGTACAATATGATATACAATTCTAATGTATCTGTAACACAAGCATCTACATAAAGCATGTTGACATTCACAAATGACACACAACCATTTACAAAATTCCTGATACCTGGGCTGGCAGTATCTCCTTCTGTCACACTTCTATAGAAATCATATTAATATTCATAAATGACATATAACTATTTACAAAATTCCAGGTAGCTGGGCTGGCAGTATCTCCTTTTGTAACAGATATTGTAAGCACTGGGTGAAAAGTGTGCGAGTTGATTGCAAATGGCTGTATATGTAATCTCTAATTTCTACCCAGTGCAATTAAAACAAAAGTATACAAAGTATGCACCATGTATGTATTCATTATGTTCAAAGTTTAAATACATTTTTTTATGATAAAAAATTGGTATTAGAAAATAATGAATTATAGGCTTGTTTATGTGGAACAGATGTTAATTATTGCTCTGTTAAGCACACATTTTATTTATTTGAAAATTGTGATGAAACCTATACTGCTCAAAAATCATTCCATCCAAAAGGACAATGCTCTGTGCACCTAAGACTTGAAAATAATCTCACTGGTGTCGTAGCATACTTTAGGGAGAAAAGAAAATTCACTTTCACTCTTGTGAACAACTTCATAGGAAGTTGTGGTAGCCTGTATAGCACTCTGTTTCTTATTTAGATTTTTGTTAGCTTTGTGAATGAACTGCTCTGAATCCCTTTCTACCAAGAGATGGGCTAAAAGTCAAAAGAAGCACAATAGCTTCATCATGGAAATTAAATTCCTGTGGTCGCGTGGGTTTCCTCCAGGTGCTCCGGTTTCCTCCCACTCATAATTTGGAATAAGTAGTAGGTTTCAGCAGCATAATATCTATTGTACCAAAATGGATTCCTGAGATACCTAAACAATCTTGTATCAGAGAAAAAAATATATGAAGGAGGAGAACAGTCTGAATGCTAATTTTAACATAACATTGTTATAGTGCTAGTTATGAATATTTCCCCTCCTGCAAAAAATTTTGAGAAAGAAATGCAATGGGGCAGAAAGTAGGTCAAATGATATTCTGCCTTTGTGGAAGAGGATAACTGTGTCTTTTTTTTTTTTTTTTTTGTGGCACATCAGTGACTTAAGTGTTTTATTAGGATGATAATAGTGTGTGCAATAGCTTCTGTAGACCTATTCTGGTGTAATGCGATCCTCAGATAGTCAGATATAAAGGAAGTTTGAACTTGAGTAGCTGTGAATGAACATGAGGCAAAAAGAGTTGCAAACTGTGAAATTTTAAAGGAAAATTCACTAGTACTAGAACCAGGAGCCTACATCTTCAACAGCAGGTAAGTAAAACACAGTTTTTTTTAAACAGCATCTCTCAAACCAAAGGAATAAACTTGTCCTTCATGTTAATCAGTGCAGCTCACTAACCTCCTTTAAACATAATCTGGATGACTGGATTAGTAGCACACATTTACTCTGGCATTGACTGGTGAAGTCATCCTGGACAAAGGATGTATGGTATGAGAAAGGGTGCTGGCAAAGTGTGAATGGTCATAAAACACAGTGGCCTTGAACTGTCTATGAAAACTGAAACGTGGAAAGGTAATGTAGTTGCAAAGGATTACATTTCCATCGGCACATCACTAATTTCCGCTGTTGTGTGTGTTCAGTAGAATGATGATGTGCTGAGCAGTTCTTACTGCACAGTATATCACCAGTAATCTCAACAGATGTATACCTTGTTGAAATAGCACAAAAGGGACATGTTGCAGGGTTTAGAGCTCATTACATGGTAGGATTAGAGAATACTTTTTAAGATCTCAGGTGATCTACTGATAAGGTTACATTAATAAAGGTAATGAAATATGGAATTAGGATTTGTAGCCCTATTAATGTACTTACAATGTGCATTTACCTACCAGCATCATGAGACTGTTCAGTCCATCCTGATGTTCACTCAATTTAAATGCATTGATGTCAGCATTAAGGCAGATAACTTCCTGTGTCATCCCTTAATGTTGAAGGTCTGTGCTGGTTCTAGGTACACTTTTTGTCTTGGAAACTTTAAATGATCATGCTTTTGTCATTTTTGTTTGAATAAACATGCATATTTATAGTTTATATTAGCATACATAGGCTGATAGGCAGCTGATGTGATCATGGAAAGGAAGAAATAAACAGTAAACGTGTATCCACAATGCCACAGGAACATTTATCTCAAAATGTAAGCATTAAATTGTTGAGCATGCAAACTTGATTAGCAAATGTGGATGCATGCAGTCACCTTTCAGTATTTATATGCTGTTACCAATCACTGCCAATATAAACATTTTCAACTTTTGGATTAAAAAAAAAAAACTTCTAGTTAGTGTGAAGATGGAGTAATGAATCCTAGAAACAATAGCATCAAGTTTTATTTTTTTATTACACTTTGGTCATCATTCCATTTAAACAGAGCACTTGTAGTTAAGTTGTACTAGTTAGATTAGGTAACTAAGTTCATTGTGCTAGTCTTTGTGTTATATTTTTTGTTCCAAGTTTATTACATCCATAATGTATACTTTTGTCAGCATCACTTAATTACACTTTAAAGTTGTATTATTTGTAGTAATATTAATTGGTATACTGTGAGTAGTTAGTAGTAGTGTGTTACACTGAATGGAAATGGATGACATCAATGATTGATGCTACTAAACGGTTGAATTTGATTGAGCTGTCATACTTTTAACACGGGTGTTTTGAAAAGTGCTGGACATATTTCAAGGGAGGGAAGTTTAGTGGTGAAAAGGGGCAGATTGAAGGAAGGGACGAAAGGCTGGCCTTCACCACCTAATGATAGAGCTGTCAAGCCATCACTGATGACTTAGTGTTTCAGTGTATGTTTCTTAGTCTCTGGCTATGATTGTGTCACTTTCTTAATTTATGGTGTACTCCAGGTCACTTCGCCTGGCAGTGATTCCTTTCTCTTTCAGCTTCTGACTTTTGTAGGAGAGCCTGAATAAACCCTACCAGTGGAAAAAATGACTGCTGGTGAATATTTTAAATTGCAGTTTCTAATATTATACATCCAAATAGTAGAAGCACTGTGAGAGAGAGCTATGACCTAACTAGAACAATTAAGTCAAGAAATAAGTGTAACTTAAGAGCTTTTGTCTAGTTGTTTTTAATTACTCCCTTTTATCTGGTACATTTAATATTGTTTCAAAATTGTTCATGTATTTCATTTCATTCAGAAATGACCTATTCCTCTGTTGTAGTGCTGCATTATAACAGCAGTTATGTAATGCTGTTTTCCAGCACACCAGAATTTGTCAAAGTATAAGTTAGAACATGCAGGAAACAGAACCTGAGCTGGAGGAGGCAGAAATGTCTCAATGAGCATGTACACGCACTTGTAGCTGTAGTTGTGGTTGCAAGCTGTGATGACAAGTTAGTTGCAAGTGATGCATGTCAAAGGATCATGTTGTTCCCCTTCTGTGTATACATCTCTTTTGTACTGCCTTTTGTTAATCATTCTGTTTTATTTCTAACTGAGAATATACAGGCCAGAGAATATATGTTTTTGGATAATTGCTGAAGTATCATACAAAAACGGATTATATTCATTGTTCCAAAATAAGTTGCTATTTTTCAGGAAAAAAAAACATGGTAATTTGGTTAATATTTACACATTTTTTTTTTATGTATTCATTAAAACACAATCTGTGGTTATTAGCCAGGTTTCTGGAATACAGTGATAAAGCCCTGGCTGCGATCCAGGTTTGAATGTGTGTTGATCTGTGGAAGAGCTAGCAGGGAAAGGGTATGAATAAGCAGCAGACAACCATCCCATGGAGCAGGGGGTTGTAGTTTTGGTCTTTCCATTGCCACCAAGCAAGGCGACACTTACTTGCAGCTCAAAAGGGACAAATTAGAGACATGGGCCAAGTTCAAGTTCCCTATTTGGGAGGTGCCAGAAACAGTCTACATGCTATTTGCTTGTGTAATTTCCAAAAATGTGCAAGTTTTTTTCCTCTTTTATTTGTCATAGTGCAATATAAGCTTAACAGTTCTTAGAAACATGGTGCTTTTTCCTTCATCATAAATTATAGTGTTTTTTTGAGCATTGCATTGCTTTACAGAGCAGGGCAGCACAGCGTCTCATCAGGTAGTAGTGTCATCCCTCAACAAGAGGTTCTCCAGTTCAGTTTGCTGCTGGGATGCCTTCTGTGCGGAGCCTGCCTGTCCTCTCTGTGTTTGCGTGAGTTTTCTCTATTTGCTTCGGTTTCCTTCCAAATTCCAAAGTCATACAATAGGTAGACTGGACACTCTATATTGGCCATAGGCGTGTGTGTCCATGTGTATGTACGGTATGGAAGAACAACTGTGGCAGAGCTAGCCACCCAGTGGAGTGAACACTGGCTGAAGATTGTCACTGTTAAAGTAACACCCCAGCCCCATGTGCAAAAATGAGAAAAAGAGGTTGTGTATGGATGATGGATGGGATTTACAGACATGCTCATCATCCTTTATGATTTGCAAGGTGCCTAGCAGCGTGATACATCATATTACACTCTCTCTTGTCCACTCACTGCTCAACAGGGGCGGCTCATGGCATCGGACTGCAGCCCCCTCTTTTTGTGTAGTGAGTGTATTTTTTTTTTGTTTACTGTGTCTGAAGTAAGCCGCAACTCATCTTTCAAGTTCCTTCCTGCCTCGGCAAGTATGCGCATACGCACTTTAACCGCCTCGGGTTGCGGCGGTTTTAAATAAAGACTTTTTTTTTGTTTTTGCTGCAGCCCGGTGAGGACCTTAAGGCATCAGTGTGATGCCCAGCAGTCTATGCGGTTCCAAACCGAATAGAATTGGAAGGAGTTCGGACTGCAACGTCTGCAGGCACGTACATGATGTGCTTGGGCTAAATGCTGCTGATTGGTTGTCGCTCTCTTCCTGGGCTTAATGTGTTGGGAAAAGAGCGAGAGTCAAACAGTTTCAGTTGTGGACTAATTCCTGACTGTGTCAATCGAGGGAAGGATTTACCTAGCTAGTATTTAGCATTTATTTGCTATTGGATTTCTATTTTTTTTTTTTTTTTTGGGTGGCCTATATTTTGTCAGCTGTGCTGAAGGTGAAGAAGAATTACTGAAGATAAGAAAGTAGTAGTACAACAAGTTAGAAGAAGAAGAACAGAGTAGAGTACAGAGAGTTTTCTTCTTGGTGGTATGTATATTATTTTTTATTGTCCCAGCCAACTGCATCTTTTTTAATTGTCATTGTTTATGTTATTATGTTTATTGGTAGCCCTTTTAGCTGGACATGCTTGATTGCTTTAGTGTACTATATTGTTTAATCAGGTGGTTACTTAACATGGATGGTCCAGCAGTTGTTGCAGAGATTAAGGTTGCGAGCTGCAGTTTCTGTGGTAGTGGGTTTCATTCTTTCAGCCTATTGTGTGGCTTTGAGTGGGTCACTTAACAAGGCATTGCTCCCATGTTGCCCCTGAAAAGGGAATGTGTGTGTCCAGTAGGCCTACCTGGTTAGCAAAGATGTGTTATTATTATTATATTCTTAAATCTTGAAGATAGGAGAACTTATGACATTAACTACAGGAAGGAATGTTTCAGATTACTTTATTCAATTAGGAATTTGGGAATATATTACCAATATTAAGAAAATGAATGTGCTTAGTTCTGTAGCTTTACATTTTCAAATATATTCCTAAAACTATAAAGGAAGAAAAAGAGTCTAATATTACTTTGAAAAAGCAAGAGCCATTATATGTTTAATACATTATTAAAAATTCAGTGCATTATTTTTCAATGGACTGAACATGGAACCAGACCTGAAGTACTGGACAGTCAAAATCTGAGGACTATAACTGAACTTGAATTGTATAGGTTGTTTTTAAACTAGTTTCTTTGTATTATAAATTATTGTAATTGTTTTAGATGTAAGCATGGTGTATTTTGTGATCAGTTTGTCCCTAGAAGACTGTTAGCTGAAGTGCTGGGAGGTTTTTGTTCAGGAAGAAAAACTGGTATGAAATAAAATGTTTTCTTCTATTTTTTGGTGTGTGTGTGTGTGTGTGTGTGTGTGTGTGTGTGTGTGTGTGTGTGTGTGTGTGTGTGTGTGTGTGTGTAAAATGTTGGCTAGAGCAAACTCATGATGGTGTGGTAGGGAATACCTCAGGCTTGAACCCTGTATGCAGGTGTTAAGGGCCTAAATTCCCTACCCACCACCATTTGTAAAAAATTGCAGATTTTTGCCTCATATTTGATCTGTTCTATTCCTCATAATATCTGTGGTTTCTAAATACTTAAATGCTTGATATTTGATGGTGCAGTGGTAGCATTGTTACCTCACAGCTGCAGGTTCTTAGGTTTGATTCTTGGCTGGGGTGCCTTCTGTGTGGGGTCTGCATCTTCTCCCTGTGTTTGTGTGGGTTTGCTTTTGTGTCCTCCCATGTTACAAAGACATGTCTGCATTATTTCTTCCTGGGCTTCTGCTGAAAATTGTTTTTTTGTTCCAAGTCAGACGGTCCTGGTTAACAAATGTTAAATAAAATTGACAGGCGTTTGAATTTCAGATGTCAGGTTTCTGAATGTTTAATTCCTTGCATATCTGATGGTTCAGTAGTAACATTGTTGCCTCACAGCTATAAGTTTTCTGGTTTGATTCTTGGCTGGGGTGCCTTCTGTGTTGAGTCTGCATCTCCTCCCTGTTTTTGTGTGGATTTGCTCTGGTGTCCTGCCATTTTACAAAGACGTGTCTGCAGTATTTCTCCCTGGGCATCTGCTGAAAATTGTTTTTGTTCCATTAGAAGTAAAACTGACAGGCATTTGAATTTCAGACTTCATATTCTTCAGAAAATACATAGTAACACAACCTATTTTCTAAGTTTATAAGATGAATATTTGAAATTTGTCCCTATTTATGGGACTGTATTCCCCCATTATTGGCTTCGTCCAGATTTTTTGTGCTAAGGTTGACAGCTATGGCAAGAACTGAATTCACTGAATATGTTTGAGGGCTGTATTCCCTCATTACTGGGTTTGTCCTTGTGTTTTGTGCTAAGAGGTTGACAGCTATGGTGAGAACTGAATTCACTAAATGATAGCCATTTAAGTTTCAGTCTTCCTCTTTTCCACAAAGCAGCTGATTTGGCGCAGTGGTATGTTGCTCTGACTGTTTTGTACAGGGACCTTGGCAGTAAAATGTATTGTGGTAACACAGCATTTTATTCTAGCAACTTTCCAAGATTATACAAGTAATGTTTAATGTGTCCCTGGTTTTTGGGCCCCCCCCCCTAAATTTTGGCTTTTTCCAGAGTTCATGTGCTGCAAAGTTGAGATGCAGTTTAGTATTGAGTAGATTTTACAAGGAGCTGAGAGCTGCAGAGGAAGAGAAGTTTAGTGCTGCTTATGCAAAGTCTGCTTGCAGTGTTAATAGCACAACAGGTTGTGTACTCGCTTTTGATACAGAAGGCTGTGGGTTCTACGCCCACAAGGGGTGGATGCTGCCATATGAAGAATGTCTTCCTTGGTGAAGATACTACCTATGAGCCTGTTATCAGTTTGCCATCCAATTGCAATATTACTAGTTTATCATTTTTTTAATGTAATATAGGCAATTTATTCCTCAGGGGCAACAGACACTTTATTTTTCAATGAAACCATGAAATATAAAGGTGTTTGCTAACAGCAACCTTTTCATTAGTTACAGATTTCTTTAATGTGGAATTATTTAGATGACTTTTACTTCAGAGATTGTGCATATACTGATTATGGTGGACTGTAGATGTTTGAGTAGACTTTTATGATGGAAATGTTCTGAACTGGGCAGTTTTGTCATTATTGGTGCATGCGTTTTGTTTCATTGTTTAATAAATTTAAAACGCCCTCTAACAACTGTACTGTGTATTGTACAAGGAGTATAATTTAGTACAATCAGGAAGGTGCATCAAAGAGCACATGTATGTTTCATATGCAAGGGGCCTATGATTTGAAAACAGCCCAGAATTAATCTTTATCTGCCACTGGCAAAATGTATTTTCTTTGAATGTGGGTTTCAATGCTGTTTCAATGAATGTTAGTTTCAAGGGCAGAGAAGTTTTAATGCTAAGTCTGTTTTCATTGAGACTGCATTGCTTTGTTTAGCAGATGTCTTAGTGTTTGTGCTGTAAAATGCAAAATAAAACTTTCAAATGAAGTCCAAATCATCATGTAAGTAAAGCAGTATGCACATTAGTGTTTATGATAAATGGAGTGAAATAGCCAATTAATGGATCATTGGAATGGCTGCAGGGGGGAGGCTCCATTCAGCCATGTTGTGAGGGGGAAGGGCAGCAAACTCACAGCCCCAGCTGAACTATACCTCCCAACTGTCCAGATTTTCAAAGAATGAATAGATTTTTGTTTCTTATTTTTGGTTTGTTCCTCCTATATCATTTAGTAATTAAGTCACTAAATAATGGCACACTGAGTTTCAGACTTCATAACCTTCAGAAAAATGCATGCTAAAGTAAGACCTGGTATTCTATCAACTGTCTCAGTTTATACAAGAGCAATTTTTAGTACTGTTTATATGTTCCCCCAAAATATTTGGCCTTGTCCAGATTTATTGTATTAACAGGTTGAGAGGTACATGCAAATAAATTGCTTTATAGAATTAGGGATAGCCAAACCTCTCAACTGTCCCTGATTTTGGCTCAAAATGTTGCTCTTCCCTCTAATAATCCCGCCGCAAAATAGCAATTTTGGAAGAAAACATGGAGGGTTTACAGTTAAGAAATAACTGTAATAATCAGAGTTATAGATTACTTTTATTTCAGAAATGCATGTAGTTTCTTTTATTTTGTCAGCTGCTCAAGTTAGCAGTACTAATATTAAAGTGTCCCTTCTTTGACAGGTTCCCAGCTGTATCGTGTGGCTATTTTATATTTTTGCATCACATTTTTGGTCCGTTTTTCATAAAATTGTGGGTTTTTTTGGCAAATTAGTGACAAATCATTAAAGACTGAAGTTAGAAAATAATGACAGACATTTGAGTTTCAGATTTCATACCCTTCAGAAAATTCATACTAATGCAAGACATATTATATTATCTTTCTAAGTTTATAAGAGCAATATTTAAAATATTTTTGGGCCTTTGTCCCACTTCTATGTATGGCTTTGTCCAGATTCCTTGCTCTGAGGTTGAGAGGTATGACAAATGTGTCAGGGCCATCACAGTCAGCCAGAGACATTTCAAATTGTGACATACTTGTTGCACCCCACTCCCCCATGTAGTGACTCTGGATGTGTCTAAGCAAGGCAAGGAGTAGTTATGCAGTGTAAATGTGCAGAGTATCCCCCCATCCAAGGTAGACACAAGTACTACAGTGGCTTTTCATCTGTCCTTGATTTTGCAGAATGGTCTGGTTTGTCATACTTTTGTACTGTTGATTTATGCTTATTACTCAAAGTGCCTGTTGCTGTGTGTTTAAGTAGCAGTGCTTTAATAACCATCAGGTAAGCTTGTCTAAGATTGTAAGATGCAGGTAAGCTTTAATAAGCATACTGTTAACTAGACAGATGTCAAATATTAATGCATAGAGGCGTCAGTAGGAGTTAACTGCAGATGCACCTGGAGGCGTCACTCGGATGTAATGAGTTAAAGAATTGCCAACATTGAAAGCCTTTCTGTTGTTGCCATGCAGAGAATACTTAACTAGATAATGTATAAGCCTTGGGTTTTGAAATGCATATGACAGTATTTGTAATAAAGGACAGGATTACATTATATTAAGAAGCTCATTACACTTGTTGGAGACTTCCGGTCATCTCTGCAGGCTTTACCCATAAACTAAACAGAATGCCAATCATGTGTGGTCCTTAACTTGTACAGTAATCCTTTAAGCAATGCATTTTGAGCTTGTTTCTTGTTTGCTTTTCATTTTTTACTTTGATCATGTTTTCCCCATGAAACAAGTAGATAGTTGTCAGGCAGCAGGTCTTTTTGGATAAGAAGCATTTTTACAAGTGGGGGCATCACGTGTTACTTGGTACTTTAATAATTATATAAATTATAATTAGAACTGCAGTGCAAGGAGAAGTGGTTTAAGTTGAGTGTTACTTGTTTTTCTTATACTTATTTTGACTGGCATTCCAGTAATGTATTTAAAAAGTAATTTATTTTTTCATGCCTCACAACCTTTCTGTTTCCATCTAGATATTAAGTAAGCTGTCATGCAGCCAATGTATTGAAATATTTTTATTCATCTACACTTCATTTTGTCTTGATTGGACTCTCATAATGATGGTTTGGCACCCAGGGCAGCATATTTAATTAAAGTTATTTTTTGTGGTTTTGAGCATAGCCCCTCCCCTTTTTAGTTGGCCACACCCCTTCCCATTGACCCCACCCATTCAGCTGTCTCCTGCAGCCCCCCTTTGATTTGAAGTCACCAGCCGCCACTGCTGCTCAATTACATTAACCTCAGAAACATGAATTATGCTTCATATAAAAGTGCTGTGTTGTCTTGTGTTTTGATACATAAATAAGCCTCCCACATCACTTTGATAGATTCACCTAGAGCGTTGTAGGATGGGTTAGTAGCCATGCCTCTAGACAGCTGTATTGGTGTGTTTGGGTATCCATTTTAAATTCTTTAGTAGTTCCTTCCTTGTAGTTTGTATAGTGCTAGTTTCTGTGTATTCCCTCTTTGTGCACCTGCTAGGTTACAGAGTGGCTTGGCCAATGATTGGGTGTATGTAAATACATTCAGTGACTGAAAAGTGAAATGTAGTATCCTCTGCAGGAAGTAGTGACGTACGTGGCCTCTTTGGTGGACGTTCTCATTTGTTTCTTTGTGCTTCCTGCCTTTTGTTGTCTTCCTTCAAAACATGCGCACAGCATCACTTCCTAATCTGGTCTTCTTTCTGTATATGTGTGAATTAAAAGTGGCTTCCTTGTTTTATAGCTTAGGACAAAGTTTTATTTATTTATTTTTTTGTATAGTTTATGCCTAAACTACCTACCAGAATATCCTCACTCAGAAGTTTCTAAATTTATTATTTGCCATTTTCAGCAGAGGCCCAAGGAGAACTGCGCAAGACGCATATCTTGGAAATGTGGGAGGAAACCCACGCAAACACAAGGAGGACATGCAGACTCCACACAGAAGGCAACTCAGCCAGGAATCGAACCAGAGAACCTCTTGCTGTGAGGCGACAACACTAACTGCTACAACACTGCACCACCTAAATGGTAAACTGCAATTAATAAATTGTAGTGCAGACTGACTTCCTCTTGTACAAAATAAGTTAAGAAACAGCTGGATCAAATAAATTATAATGGGCATGTAACAATTATTATTCCAAAGTAATAGAACAGATTTGGGTGGAACAGTTTAAGGAATTGTTCTCATAGGAATGCAATAAACTTAAAATGTGTCACCAATGAATTGGCTTGTTACAAAGAAGCATAATCTGAGCTGTGCCTTGCAGTTTTCAAGTACTTTTTCAAAATAATTTATTTTACTCATTTTGCTAACTAACTCTACAGACTTTATGAGGCCAGTCATTCTGAAGAAATGTCACAAGGATGCCCATCAAATACAGTAACCAAAGAGCATTAACTATATTAAGTCCTTTCTGGACTTTACCTGCTCCATGTGCAAGGGAACTGTCACTCTTGTGAAACACCACAACTCTAATATGCATATTTAAGTTAAGTGTGTAAAAATTTTCTTTCTCTATCAAATGTAAACATCTGTGGAAATTTAAAAGATCTTTTAAAATGGGAGCGCAATTAGAGGGCAACACCAAATATTTACATTTCTGAGGAGAGCAATAATGTAGAATATTTTTTATTCAAAGAAAGAGCTGACATGAAGCATCTTATAATGTTAAACCCTGACATTCTTCAGTATGCAAATGCAGTAAACAAAAACATTTAATTTGGTGACATTTTAATCTGAAGTGTCTTCCCACTAACATATTTGTACCTGGAAGATAAACTGTTTCATTCTGATTGGTGCTTAATAGGTACATTTTCTTCAGAAGCAGAGTGACAGCTAATACCAATGTATTTACTGAACACTTTTATCTTGGCCACCATCTTCATTTTTTCAATGTCTTTGGTGGTTTTTTTATTTTAGTTGTGGTTTTTGCCTGTGCCTGGGATTTATGTTTGGTTTACTTTCTTCAGAAGCACTCACAGAGGTTATTACTAACAAAACTTTGCACAAGGAAGGAAAACTAATTGTACGTGGACAACTACTCTTGATATTAGAACAGACTGTTGTCAGAACTTCTTGTATGAGATCTGCTTTATAGGTCACTTTGCATTTTTATTAAAAATAAGAAAACAGGATGCTAGCTGGTATTGCTTGTTTTAAACCATGGTTAATTAAGTTAAAGCAAGAGATGACTGCTTTCGCCCTTGTCAGGGCTTCCATCAGTTTTATATATAGCAGTAATAAGCAGTATATTCTTTTCTATTTTCCATACAAAAAGTTATATAAGTTACACCAAAGGCTTAACACACACTTAGAGATCACATTCAACGAGAGTGGTTTGAACAGTGGTGCATACATAGTTTGCATCGTTATGTGATTGATGCTTTATACTCCATATCTAAGCAAGGGGTCAGTGTGTGTCTGGCTGTTTATTGTGCCAGGCATAATGTGAATGCACCTTTCTTTTCAGTATTTTTGCATCGTAATGATTTAAGAGTTTTTTTTTTTTTTTTGAGACAATGTTACACAATGTCCCTGCATCTATTCTAAATTCAACTTTAATTGTGTGCATTTCTTTCCCACCATTAGCCTTACATTATTGCCTCCCTGTTTCAGAGATATTTTGCATTGTAGCAGGTCTTTGTACTTCCATTATACTCCAACAGCTCATTTTATTTATGTTCAGAAGGGTACAACTTATTTTGAACACCAGGTTTTCTATTTGCATGTTTTAGAAAAAGTGTAATTTTGTAGTACAGATTCTACATACTGAATTTAAACCAATTGGAGTTTCAGTTGCATACTTCACCTTTGTGCTTCAAGGTTATATTACACTGTGTTTTCACCTGGAAGTCTCTCTCTTATCTATGTTATCATTTTTGACTTTACTTGATTTAGAATTGTGTGCATACTAGAGTTAGATTTTCACGATACACTTTGACAACATGATAGTAGCCTGGTACATGAGGAAACTAAGGTCAGCTCTGCTGAGAAGCTGCAAAGGATTGGGAATTGCTAAAGCTGGACATGGTCTTAACCTCTCTGCTGAGAAGCTGCAAAGAGCTGGGAATTGCTAAAGCCTTACCCTCTTCGCTGAGATGCTGCAAAAAGGTTTCAAATTGGCTATGTTGAGCAGCAGTTTTCTGCTCACAAGTCACATTCTCTGGTGAGTCTAACTCTGTAACAGAAACTTTGCAAATGTCTCATGAGTGGCCCCTCTCTATATTAGTGTCACACATTTGCCAATACTGGGTGACCCTTGCTAGATCCTGCATTTACCTCCTGCTCAATGCCAAGTCTACACATTTTCCTCCCTTATCTCAACATCAGGCTAATTTCTGAGGTTTGCTGTTGCTCACAACTGGCCCCCTGGACCTCTTTACACTTTACCCATGATAAATTTCATTTAGAAAGTAAAACCTCAAAATTAACTTCTGCTACTTTTTTGGAGATTCCCCTACAACTGAAAGTAATAAAAACACTCCTGACATATCAGACAGGCGAGCGACATCTAAACCTGTACTACCTATAGTTAGCCCATTGGCTTCTCCACTCCTGTTAATGGCTAGTAAGCTCTCTGTGTTTCCTGAGGAGGTAGTGAAGAGTATACATTTTTCTTGTGAAGGAATGTATAGCTTACCAGCCATTCCTTCTTAGCATACATTTGACTTCGGAATTGGTGACCATCACCGCATAGCCTTTGATGGAAGGATAATTTATAATAGGGGTGCATTTCTAATTGTTTGGCTTTATTAAAGGTTTGTAAGGCCATTCTTAAGGGCATCTTTTTGTTGATCACCTCTGGGGGGACTTAGTACCTTCCTGAGCTCGGTGAAGAGGAGACACTGACTGTAGCTTTCTTTCTGCATGCAACTTTGTCAGGCTTCTAGTCCATTGAAAAGGAAAACTTTTTTTCTTTGTTACATTTATCAGTATATCCCTCAGAAGGATTTCAGAGGTATAAGCATCATTTTTCAAATCTTCATGTTTGACCTCTCACAAAGACAAGAGTTATTTTTTTAAGTAACTCCCTCTTTTAATCATAAAGTAGCTAATGAGTTGTATTTTAACCAGTACATTTATCTGCCAGCCCTTTTTATTCATACTTCGATTCTGAAGAATACCTTCATTCTAGATTATTTGGCCCCAACCCCTTAAAAAATTGGAAATAATAGGAATGATGGTGGTGATGATCTTCATTTTATGGATGTGCACTGTGAACTGAAATGTTTATGGGATGAAGATTAGAAGATAAACAGCTTTTTCTATTTTCAAACGAGATTGGGTCATAACGTTTCAAAAATAAGGCTAGCTTGATGGCTGACTTACTGTATCAAGTCCCCCCCACCCATTCTTCTTCTTTATGTAAAGTGCAATAGCCTACTTCGATTTGTTTGTAAACCCTACAGTACAACAGTGATGTCTACCTTGGTAGCTTTATTTGAAAACTGTAGCTGTTATCTCTCTAAGTGTGATCCATCTTCAGCACCTTTTCAAAGCTCTAAAATGAGATGTGATATCCAGGTCTGGATATTCCTTTGGAACCGATATTCTAAGTGGTATATTCTCATTAGGAAGACTATTAAGACAGACTAGCTCAAGACTCTCCTTGGTGTTATTGAGGATGAACTTCCTCTTGTGTGATATAAAGAGGTGTGTACTTACCATAATGACAGAATTGGAAGAGCAGGTCCAAATGATTATGTGCTTAGCTTAATGATGGGTCTAAAACAGCATATCCATCTTTGGTAATATTCTCTCCTACCTCCCCTTTATTGGTAAAAAAGTCATCATGTGTCCTTTACTTGGTGTTGCACTTCGTATGTTTATTTCTGGACAGGAGATGCTAGATATCGTGATGCAGGATGGGATGGGGAAGGATTCTTAGCGGCTGTGTAAAGTTTTATTCATGGAGTGCTCTTAGTGTCTGATAGTTTTATTCTTGCTGTTACTGAACATGGTACTACTCTTCTAGAGAAGCAGCATACTGGCACTGTGAATGCATACTGGGCCCATAGCCCAGAGATTGATGGATTGTACCATCTTGTGCTATTCAAGTGGGAGGAAGATTTTAACATTTGTCAGGTTTTATAGACTGACAGTTGGTGCAGAGGGATAAGGCTGTGAGATGTAGTTCCTGAGATACAGGGTTTAATTCCTTCAGCCCTTGTTTGCCTACTCTGTGACCCCGAGCATGTCATTTTACCAGTTGCCCCAAGCACTATCTCGCTATCTGGACAAAACTCTTCATTGGTTTCTGGACTGCAAGCATAATAACTGCCTATGAACCTATATGACACACAGATGCAGGTTTGCTCACTCGTGAGTCAAAATTACTGAAACACTTTGTTGTTTGTGAGGATGTCCTCTGGGGTGGAATGTGATTTTTAACAGCTTCTGCAAAAATCACAAGCTGCTTATGCTCGGCAGTCCAAGGTTTATGAAATGAGGTCTATATGTTATGCTACTTCATCTTGTGGCTAAGTGCAAGATTTTCTAAATCCATCCCAGGAAGGAAGCTAATTTGTATCACAGTGGGAAAGGTGCAATAAGTCAGATGTTAATTAACATCCTTTCTTGAGCTCATTAGTTACCTGCTGGCTAGTCTTCCATCCAGAGACTCTGAGCCATTAAACTCTTCCATATGCCTTGATACAGTCACACATGAACAATTCAAGCTACAAATACTGTTTTTTCCTAAGTGAAAACCAGGGGCGGCTCATGGCATCGGACTGCCTCAACAAAAGTAACTTTTTGTGTAGTGAGTGTATTTTTTGTTTACTGTGTCTGAAGCAAGCCGCACTCTTCTTTCCGTTCCTTCCTGCCTCGGCGCAAGCACAGACTTTAACTGCCTCGTTTAAATAAAGACTTCTTTTTTTTGTTTTTGCTGCAGCCTGGTGAGGGCCTTAAGGCATCAGTGTGATGCCCAGCAGTCGTTCCAAACCGCATAGAATTGGAAGGGTTCAGGCATGTACATGACGTGCTTGGGCTAAATGCTGTTGATTGGTTGTCGCCCGGCTTTATGTGTTGGGAAAAGAGCGAGAGTCAAACAGTTTCAGTTGTGGACTGATTCGTGACTGTGTCAATCGAGGGAAGGATTTACCTAGCTAGTATTTAGCATTTATTTGCTATTGGATTTCTATATTTTTTTTTTTTGGGGCAGCCTATATTTTGTCAGCTGTGCTGAAGGTGGAAAAAGAATTACTGAAGACAAGAAAGTAGTAGTACAACAAGTTAGAAGAAGAAGAACAGAGTAGAGTACGGAGAGTTTTCTTCTTGGTGGTATGTATATTATTTTTTATTGTCCCAGCCAACTGCATCTTTTTTAATTGTCATTGTTTGTTATTATGTTTATTGGTAGCCCTTTTAGCTGGACATGCTTGATTGCTTTAGTGTACTATATTGTTTAATTTGGTGGTTACTTAACATGGATGGTCCAGCAGTTGTTGCAGAGATTAAGGTTGCGAGCTGCAGTTTCTGTGGTAGTGGGTTTCATTCTTTCAGCCTATTGTGTGGCTGTGCTTAACAAGGCATTGCTCCCATGTTGCCCCTGAAAAGGGAATGTGTGTCCAGTAGGCCTACCTGGTTAGCAAAGGTTTGTTATTATTATTGTATTCTTAAATCTTGAAGATAGGAGAACTTATGACATTGTTAACTACAGGAAGGAATGTTTCAGATTACTTTATTCAGTTAGGAATTTGGGAATATATTACCAATATTAAGAAAATGAAAGTGCTTAGTTCTGTAGCTTTACATTTTCAAATATATTCCTAAAACTATAAAGGAAGAAAAAGAGTCTAATATTACTTTGAAAAAGCAAGAGCCATTATATGTTTAATACATTATTAAAAATTCAGTGCATTATTTTTCAATGGACTGAACATGGAACCAGACCTGAAGTATTGGACAGTCAAAATCTGAGGACTATAACTGAACTTGAATTGTATAGGTTGTTTTTAAACTAGTTTCTTTGTATTATACATTATTGTAATTGTTTTAGATGTAAGCATGGTGTATTTTGTGATCAGTTTGACCCTAGAAGACTGTTAGCTGAAGCTGAAGTGCTGGGAGGTTTTTGTTCAGGAAGAAAAACTGGTATGAAATGAAATGTTTTCTTCTATTTTTTTGGTTGTGTGTGTGTGTGTGTGTGTGTGTGTGTGTGTGTGTGTGTGTGTGTGTGTGTGTGTGTGTGTGTAAAATGTTGGTTAGAGCAAACTGATGATGGTGTGGTAGGGAATACCTCATGCTTGAACCCTGTATGCAGGTGTTAAGGGCCTGAATTCCCTACCCACCACCATTTGTAAAAAAATGTGCAGATTTTTGCCTCATATTTGATCTGTTCTTTTCCTCATAATATCTGTGGTTTCTAAATACTTAAATGCTTGATATTTGATGGTGCAGTGGTAGCATTGTTACCTCACAGCTGCAGGTTCTTAGGTTTGATTCTTGGCTGGGGTGCCTTCTGTGTGGAGTCTGCATCTTCTCCCTGCATTTGTGTGGATTTGCTTTTGTGTCCTCCCATGTTACAAAGACATGTCTGCATTATTTCTTCCTGGGCTTCTGCTGAAAATTGTTTTTTTGTTCCAAGTCAAACGGTCCTGGTTAACAAATGTTGAATAAAATTGACAGGCATTTGAATTTCAGACTTCAGGTTTCTGAATGTTTAATTCCTTGCATATCTGATGGTTCAGTAGTAACATTTTTGCCTCACAGCTATAAGTTTTCTGGTTTGATTCTTGGCTGGGGTGCCTTCTGTGTGGAGTCTGCATCTCCTCCCTGTGTTTGTGTGGATTTGCTCTGGTGTCCTGCCATTTTACAAAGACGTGTCTGCAGTATTTCTCCCTGGGCATCTGCTGAAAATTGTTTTTGTTCCATCAGAAGTAAAACTGACAGGCATTTGAATTTCAGACTTCATATTCTTCAGAAAATACATAGTAACACAACCTATTTTCTAAGTTTATAAGATGAATATTTGAAATTTGTCCCTATTTTTGGGACTGTATTCCCCCATTATTGGCTTTGTCCAGATTTTTTGTGATAAGGTTGACAGCTATGGCAAGAACTGAATTCACTGAATATGTTTGAGGGCTGTATTCCCTCATTATTGGGTTTGTCCTGGTGTTTTGTGCTAAGAGGTTGACAGCTATGATGAGAACTGAATTCACTAAATGATAGCCATTTAAGTTTCAGTCTTCCTCTCTTCCACAAAGCAGCTGATTTGGCGCAGTGGTATGTTGCTCTGACTGTTTTGTACAGGGAACTTGGCAGTAAAATGTATGGTGGTAACACAGCATTTTATTCTTGCAACTTTCCAAGATTATACAAGCAATGTTTAATGTGTCCCTGGTTTTTGGCTTTTGCACCCCCCCCCCTAAATTTTGGCTTTTTCCAGAGTTCTTGTGCTGCGAAGTTGAGATGCACTTTAGTATTGAGTAGATTTTACAAGGAGCTGAGAGCTGCAGAGGAAGAGAAGTTTAGTGCTGCTTATGCAAAGTCTGCTTGCAGTGTTAATAGCACAACAGGTTGTGTACTTGCTTTTGATGCAGAAGGCTGTGGGTTCTACTCCCACAAGGGGTGGATGCTGCCATATGAAGAATGTCTTCCTTGGCGAAGATACTACCTATGAGCCTGTTATCAGTTTGCCATCCAATTGCAATATTACTAGCTTATCATTTTTTTTATGTAATATAGGCAATTTATTCCTCAGGGGCAACAGACACTATTTTTTGATGAAACCATAAAATATAAAGGTGTTTGCCAACAGCAACCTTTTCATTAGTTACAGATTTCTTTAATGTGGAATTATTTAGATGACTTTTACTTCAGAGATTGTGCATATACTGATTATGGTGGACTGTAGAAGTTTGAGTAGACTTTTATGATGGAAATGTTCTGAACTGGGAAGTTTTTTCATTATTGGTGCATGCATTTTGTTTCATTGTTTAATAAATTTAAAACGCCCTCTAACAACTGTACTGTATTGTACAAGGAATATAATTTAGTACAATCAGGAACGTGTATCAAAGAGCACATGTATGTTTCATATGCAAGGGGCCTATGATTTGAAAACAGCTCAGAATTAATCTTTATCTGCCACTGGCAAAATGTATTTTCTTTGAATGTGGGTTTCAATGCTGTTTCCATGAATGTTAGTTTCAAGGGCAGAGAAGTTTTAATGCTAAGTCTGTTTTCATTGTGAGACTGCATTGCTTTGTTTAGCAGATGTCTTAGTGTTTGTGCTGTAAAATGCAAAATAAAACTTTCAAATGAAGTCCAAATCGTCATACAAGTAAAGCAGTATGGAGTGAAATAGCCAAGTAATGGGCCATTGGAATGGCTGCAGGGGGGAGGCTCCATTCGACCATATTGTGAAACTCACAGCCCCAGCTGAACTATACCTTCCAACTGTCCAGATTTTCAAAGAATGAATAGATTTTTGCTTCTTATTTTTGGTTTGTTCCTCCTATATCATTTAGTAATTAAGTCACTAAATAATGGCACACTGAGTTTCAGACTTCATAACCTTTAGAAAAATGCATGCTAAAGTAAGACCTGGTATTCTATCAACTGTCTCAGTTTATACAAGAGCAATTTTTAGTACTGTTTATATGTTCCCCCAAAATATTTGGCCTTGTCCAGATTTATTGTATTAACAGGTTGAGAGGTACATGCAAATAAATTGCTTTATAGAATTAGGGATAGCCAAACCTCCCAACTGTCCCTGATTTTGGCTCAAAATGTTGCTCTTCCCTCTAATAATCCCTCCGCAAAATAGCAATTTTGGAAGAAAACATGGAGGGTTTACAATTAAGAAATAACTGTAATAATCAGAGTTATATATTACTTTTATTTCAGAAATGCATGTAGATTCTTTTATTTTGTCAGCTGCTCAAGTTAGCAGTACTAATATTAAAGTGTCCCTTCTTTGACAGGTTCCCAGCTGTATCGTGTGGCTATTTTATATTTTTGCATCACATTTTTGGTCCGTTTTTCATAAAATTGTGGGGTTTTTTGGAAAATTAGTGACAAATCATTAAAGACTGAAGTTCGAAAATAATGGCAGACATTAGAGTTTCAGATTTCATACCCTTCAGAAAATTCATGCTAATGCAAGACCTATTCTATTATCTTTCTAAGTTTATAAGAGCAATATTTAAAATATTTTGGGGCCTTTGTCCCACTTCTATGTATAGCTTTGTCCAGATTTCTTGCTCTGAGGTTGAGAGGTATGACAAATGTGTCAGGGCCATCACAGTCAGCCAGAGACATTTCAAATTGTGACATACTTGTTGCACCCAACTCCACCATGTAGTGACTCTGGATGTGTCCGAGCAAGGCAAGGATCAGTTATGCAGTGTAAATGTGCAGAGTATCCCCCCATCCAAGGTAGACACATGTACTGCAGTGGCTTTTTATCTGTCCTTGATTTTGTAGAATGGTCTGGTTTGTCATATTTTTGTACTGTTGATTTATGCTTATTACTCAAAGTGCCTGTTGCTCTGTGTTTAAGTAGCAGTGCTTTAATAACCACCAGGTAAGCTTGTCTGAGATCGTAAGATGCAGGTAAGCTTTAATAAGCATACTGTTAAAGAATTGCCAACATTGAAAGCCTTTCTGTTGTTGCCATGCAGACAATACTTAACTAGATAATGTATAAGCCTTGGGTATTGAAATGCATATGACAGTATTTGTAATAAAGGACAGGATTACATTATATTAAGAAGCTCATTACACTTGTTGGGGACTTCCGGTCATCTCTGCAGGCTTTACCCGTAAACTAAACAGAATGCCAATCATGTGTGGTCCTTAACTTGTACAGTAATCCTTTAAGCAGTGTATCTTGAGCTTGTTTCTTGTTTGCTTTTCATTTTTTACTTTGATCATGTTTTCCCCATGAAACAAGTAGATAGTTGTCGGACAGCAGGTCTTTTTGGATGAGAAGCATTTTTACAAGTGGGGGCATCACGTGTTACTTGGTACTTTAATAAAGCTGAATATAAATTATAATTAGAACTGCAGTGCAAGGAGAAGTGGTTTAAGTTGAGTGCTGCTTGTTTTTCTTATACTTATTTTGACTGGCATTCCAGTAATGTATTTAAAAAGTAATTTAATTTTTCATGCCTCACAACCTTTTTGTTTCCATCTAGATATTAAGTAAGCTGTCATGCCTTGATTGGACTCTCATAGTGATGGTTTGGCACCCAGGGTAGCGTATTTAATTAAAGTTATTTTTTGTGGTTTTGAGCACAGCTCCTCCCCTTTCTAGTTGGCTGCACCCCTTCCCATTGACCCCACCCATTCAGCTGTCTCCTGCAGCCCCCCTTTGATTTGAAGTCACCAGCCGCCACTGGTGAAAACCCCTTATTTCCTAGTTTCCTGATGATATGCGTCACTTTCGTCACTGGATTATTGCGCGTAGTCTGCTTACTCCATCCCCATGGAAACTGTTGCTGCTTCCACTGACATTTTATAGTCATTGCTGCTTTTAAATTTAACTAAAAATATCAAGAAAAAGGTAGCTCTGAATCAGGTCTGGAGATATACGTCTGACTGTAATATCTAAAGCAATGCTGACTTCAGAAAAGATTACTAATACCATGACTGCTGCCTGGCTGCTGACTGACACTATACTGAAGACTACTGACTAATACCATATTCGTTGTACTCATACGGGCACTAAACATAGTGGACTGCACACTGGTTTCTTTAAATGTTTGATGATGTTGGCTAGAGAGTTGATTATCCGAAACGTCATTTATCCGAACACAGTCTCCCAAAGTTTTTAGGTAGGAAAAATCATAAACCCTGAATATGTAAATGTTATATGTATTCACTTGTGCATGTTTTTGAGCTTGTAACCACTTATATGTGAAAAATCTTCTTTATTGTCCACTGGAATTGCTCAATGGTTGAAAAGTGCATTCCCTGCATGCAGAAAAAAAAGATTTTAGAAGTTTTTTATTTGGTTCAATGTATGTTTAATTATCCGAACAATTTGATTATCCGAACTACCCTAGGTCCCAATTAGTTTGGATAATCGACTGTACTGTACATAGTTCACCTTTTGTTTTTTTACAATGCATTTTGATGCAAGCTTAGTAATGCATTATCAAGCTTGGCTGTCATTCAGGGTGGCATCAAACAAGAATGTGTTCTGCATCCAGTGTCATGTCCTTTCTGTATCTGTTGTTTGTGAATGTTTCTTATCTGCAAGTTATGCACCTACAAAGTGATCTAGTCACACTAAGAGACTGCTTCAAGCCAGCCACCTACAAACTAACATTACTAAAACATAGACCAGGCTGTTGCTGTCTTTGATAAGCTGAGCAAGTATCTCAGTTACTGGGAGATTTGTACTGTGGTTGACTCATCTTTGTAAATGAGGTCTAGCTAGATATATCCATTTTATTAGACTATCACCTGTAACTTTTATTCTGTGCAAATGTCAAAGTGACCATTGATAACAGTGTCCTTATAGGATGACTGTACCTCATCCTTTGTTTTCTTGGCTTCCATCAAAATAACAGCTGTCTAGCAAATTTGTGAATACAGTAAGCAGATGCATTCTGATATCTCCTTGTTGAAAATATTGTGTAAGGCAGTGCTGGGTGTCCTTTTCTCAGTGAGTAAGGTGAAGCCTTAGCTGTTATCCTGCTGCTGATCAAGTTGTACTACATGGATTGCTTGTCACTAGGCTAGTGCTATGAGGCAGGCTTTATGAACTGTGGTCTGATGCTGGTGATTTAGTCTGTCTTCACTGACTCTAAAGTAATCCAAAACATTCGGACTGGACTTTCTTCACTTTTGACCAGGACTGGAGCCATCAGTAGGCAACATAGCCAACTGCTAGGGCCTGGTGTTGTCCAGGAGCTTCAGCCACAGCATTAAATTAAAAAAAAAGAAAGAATGGTCGAGTTTTCTTTTTGTGTCTATTTACTGTTGCTTTGAGAACAAGGAAAGTTTTCTTGCTTTGCAAGTCCATGTCCTGCTGCTTCCTACTACCAACCAGTGAGACATGAGCAAACAGTGATGGTGCGAGATTACAGCAACTAAACAAGGAGGAAGCACTGATGCCATGAGATTACAGCAACTAATGACAGACAGGTTGTTTACACCAGAAATAGATTATGAGCAGAGTAATTTCATAGCTGCATTAGCGATGGAGTGGGATTTTTCAATGCTACAAGTACAAGTTTAGCACTTAGTTTGTGAATTAACACTTGCAGCAACATTTAGTAATGAATTAAATGTGTGTTGGTATGAGTTCAGCACTTAGTTCATGAATTAATGCTTGTGTGTGTAGACATGAATTTGAGGGTGTGTGTGTAAGTACGAGTTCGGCACTCTGTTCATAAATTCACACTTGTATGCATACATGCATGTAAAATACCCTAGTTAGAGATGCAGTGCATTTAAGCGACTTGCTCAAGGTCAAACCCTATACCTTGACTAGAGGAAATAAGAGTTTTAAATCTTTACACCAACTATAATCATCTTTTTCTTTGGTAAATCACTGAGGATTACAGTCAGTCCCAGCCAGTATCTTCAATGCAAGAGTGTTTTGTTTTATTTAACTGGCTGTCTGTGTTTTACTTCTGTAAAATTTAAAATAATAGTTTTAAATGATATCCATATTAAGATGATAACTGTAAAAGTAAAAAAGAAAATAGCATGTCCACTGACAGGTTGAACAGTGTTTATGGTAAGTGTGAGGCACAGCCAAGTAATGGGATATTGTTGTGGCAGAGCTGTCTGAACTTCAGAATCCATTATGTGGTCATTGCATGTTACTGTGATAGTGTTCTCTACAAGACTGGACTGTAAGGGATTTCTGCATTTAGTTAAAATCTGTTACTCTGGCAGTTACTGCAGAAGACTAAAGCTTCAGCTTGTTAATGAGCTGTTTCCTTTTGCAACATTGAGCATGCCTTATATTTTGTGAGACTGTGCTCATTTATTCAGAGCTTCCCTATGCCTGGTTTGGACACCTGTGACTACAAGACCTTAGGTTCATCTAAAACCATCTCTGTACCTACAAAGCTGATATAAGTATTTTTGTTTTGTACTTGCTCTATCTTGGTGCTATTTAACAGTTATTTGCTGCTTACTGTGTAAATATGTCATTCTATAAACTTACAATGCTGTTAAATTTCAATGTAACCATGACTATATATTGTCACTTATTTTTGTACATGTGGATCTTTTCTCCCTGGGCCTCCGCTGAAAATGGACATGTATCCAGTCGGACTCTCCCGGTTAACAAATGTAAAATAAAATTATTGTGTGCATGTCTGATTGGCTTGAAGGCTTAACTGTGTAAAAGTTTTTCATCCTGCTGGTATAAAAGCAAGTGCAGTTATCCGTGCTTGCATATTAAACAAACCTCTCCAGTTTAAAATCCTCAACAGGAAATGTACTCTATAATCACGTACTGTTCCTAGCCCTTTAAAGAGCTGACAGTTTGTGCAGAGGGCAGCACTCCTGCAAGGATATCTAACAGTATACTATAAACACTCTCACTTAAACCTTTAAGTGACTCTCCCCTACTCATTTTCATCTAAAAAGGATCTGGTGTAATGGATAGGCACTTCCCTGTCATCTGTTTCTGACCTGGTAGATATGGGCATCCTGAAGCAGTGTAGTAACAGCCTTATATTTACTGACAACCATTTAATTTTATAACATACAAACACAGTGTGAGAGAGATATAGATACACAATGTCACTGGAGGCAAAGCTCTCAGGTACACACACGAAAAATGCAAACCAGGTTGTCATTGTTACACCCAAATCATTCACTACCAGCACTAACAAACAAACACACAGACCCATATATGCAGAGGTACTCACTTGTAATCTACCCAAACCTCCAAGATCTCCTAAAAGCATCTCTCAGTCACCCTGTGTGCGCACACAAAAAAGACAGTACTTCACAAAACACACAACTCTGAAAATTAGTAGCCCGCTTCCAAGAACATAAGGGCAACACACCACACAGCCAAACATTCGAGTTATTGGAGATTCCATTTTAAGACATACTGATGTCCTCCTTACCAGGCTAAACAAGGAGGAGAGCACATTGAGCTGTCTGTCTGGAGCCAGGATCTGACAGATCACGTATCCACTTAGGTTTTTAAACCACAAATACCAGTATGACATGGTGATAGTCCATGTGGGCATAAACGACCTAAGATGTACATCACTAGACTATATGAAAAGGGACATGATGGAGGTCTCTGAATATGTGTCAGGTCGTTATGAATCTAGCCTTGAGGTTCATCCTGCCTTCACCAGTGATGGTGCCACAGTAGCAGCAAAAAATGATGGACTTCAACAACTGGCTTAGTTTCTGCTGTCACAACAATGAGATCTAATATCTGTCAACCTGGGGAGACGTGATTGACAAACCACGATACTTTGTCAGAGATGTTTTGCACTTGTCACTTCTTGGCTTCTGGATACTTTGCAAAACTTTTATCTATCCCCATAGTGCGTTTTTAGGCTGTGCCTAGTTGTTAAACCCTCCAAAATAACAAAAATCACTCACAACTGCTTAAAAGTACTGCTGCTGAATGCTAGGCGTTTAAAAAACTGCACTCCCTGGAGAACACAGACATATGTGCAGTCACGAAAACATGGTGAAAAACCATGGAAAGCACGCTGATTATCAATGGCTACAATGCCTTTCATATACCTTGATCCCCCTCAGCTCAGGATAAAACAAAGGGAGGCGGTATCTCAGTACTCATAAAGGACAAGTGCACTGCTAGACTAATCCAGCAAATTGTCTTGCTTGAGCTGCTCTGTGCCCCAATAACTATAGGTGTGACCACCTAGCATATCCTTGCTAGCTACAGATACGCTAACATGAATCTGAAAAAAATAAACCTCCTACCTAAACCTACTGGAATCACTTAACATTTAGCCTAAAACCATAACTATGGGAGACTTGTACAACCCATAATTCATTTAGGTTCATATGTATTTACTAGGCTAATGACCACAAGGACCTTTTTAAGGCTACCCACATATCCCAAATCTCTGACAAGTTCTGATACCCTTGATAAGTGTAAGTATGGGCCTGGGAGAGGAACCATTCACAGGTTACCTGTGTGCATTAGAGACATATGTCAAACCAGGGATAAATTTCCGGTTTCCCATCCATTTGTCCAAGTTATACTTGAATGGGGTTAGGGAGGAACTTTGCTTCACATGGATTGGGAACCTGTTCCATAGATGGGGTAGACTCTGGGAGATGTACTGCTGTCTCTCCAGCAGGTCCTAATTATATCACAGACAAGTTTTAAGTTTTTAGAATAGGTAATTCAGGTGTTTGTTTTGTGGTTATGCAGGAGGTCCATCAGAGTGGGGTCTGACAGTGCCTTGTATGCCAGGCATAGATCTCCCCTCAACAGCCTGTAAAAGACAGAATACAGGGATAGGGCCTTTAGGCAGTCTGCATGGGACATTTTACTTATGCCCTGTATTCTTTTAGTGAGGAACCTCTGTGGACGTTCCAATTGTTGTATATGCCTGCTTAGGTACATACCAAAGGGGGTATTTTACTCAGTGATAGGTCTGATGAATACCAAACACAGTAGAACAATGACTTCCTTGGACTTAGATGCCTTAACTTTGTAAGTTGCGCAGCATGGAATGATTACCTGAACACTGTAGACATGTGATGGTCAAAGGCTAGATTACTATCTATCTTTGTCTCGAAGTCCCTGACTACTGGGTTAACTTTGAGTGTGTTGTCAATATGATAGTTACCAGGGAAGGATGACTTCACAAAGGATACTATTATGCATTTCTTGGCATTTAGTTTTAGTCCATGGCACTGAAACAAGTTGTTTGTCTGTGACAGCCCATTTGTCAGTGTGAGATTCAATGACAGCTCCTAATTTGCAATCATCTGCAAATTTAGTCAGCCAGAGACCACTGACATTGGCCTTGTCTACTGAGAAGTAAATGCCAAGTAGGAGTGGTCCAAGGACTGATCCCTGAGGGACTCCACTTGTGACAGGCCTCTTTGTAGAGGTGGACTCCCCACTTCTAACTTCCTGGGTCCTGTATGTGAGCCAGTTGGCTATCCCCCAGGTGACATACGGGTTTGTACCTAACCTCTTGAGTTTGTCAATGCCCGAGTGGGGTATTGTGTCAAATGCCTTGGCCAGGTCAAGGTAGGCAGTGTGAAAGATTTTGCCCTCATCCTTCTCAAAGAAGTCCACCAGGTTGAGAAGGCATGAGCTGCCCTTGATGAAACCAAACATGGGTTGAGTACAGTGTCTGTAGGTTTGCTATATCTCTGTTGATCATCTCCATGATAATTCTTTCCATGCCTTTACATATAAGACTAGTGAGATTTATGGGTCTGTAGTTTCCAGGGTCTGTAGATGGCCCACCTTTGTGCAGAGGGATTACTGTTGCTTTTTCCATTCACGAGGCATGAACCCTGTTTGGAGGCTACAGTTAAATAGGAATTCCAGAGGCACTGATAGGTCATGTTTCATGCTATTTAGAAGGCATTCTGGTATATTGTTTGGGCCCATTGATACAGTGCTCTCGGTCTTATAGCATAAAGGACCTGTTCCTTAGTGATAGTAGGGGGAGTTATATTTGATGATATTTCCTGAGGGAAGGTTGAGGGGGGAGAGAGGAGTAAAGTTGGAGCTGAATTTATCAGCCAGGAAGTTTGTTGCATCTTCTGGCTCAGTATAGGTGGCTCCATTTGCAATGTGTTCTGCACACAATTGTGTATTGCCTTTGAGGTTGCGGATGTAGCTAAAGAATGCTTTGTGGTTGTCCTTGGCCTGAGAGGCCAAACTTGCCTCAAATTTGACTTTCGTAGACTTTATTTGTCCTCTGAATTGCTTGTTTAGTTGGATGAGAGTGCTTTTATCCTGCTGGGTGCTGCACCTCCTTATTTTTGCCATGATTTTCTTCCTCCTTGCTCAAAGTTTTTTTCGACTTTGTCAATGCAAACACCCTGGAGCAACCAATTAGCTCCCCAGCTATAGATACAAATATCCTAGACCAAGTACTCATGAACATGGGGGGATGCTGCTCCCTGCTGTGCATTAATTCCTTCCTTGTAAGATTTAACTACAAATTAAACTAACCTAGAACTGCCATCAAACTCCAAACCTGTTAAGAACTTTGCTAAGGCCAGTTACATCAAACTTAAAGGACAGCTTATAAAACTTTCAAACCCAGATGAGACCGAGGCCTACTCAGAGCTGTATACAAAACCACTGTACAACCACATTCATAGCTGCATAGAGGAGACACTACCTCTCTGAGTCAAATCTATGATTACTGGCAAAAAGAAACCACCCTGGTGGACCCCTAGCATAAATAGGCTATTCAACAAAAGAAAAATAATCCTCTGCAAAGTGAATAAGGAACAGACAAACCAGTGCAAAAAGACACTCGCCTATCTAAATAAACAGATAAGAAAGCTGGTCATATCTGACAAAGCAAACTATGAGGTAAAGATGGTCTCCCAGTTGAAAGAAAAGCATAAGGCTTTTTTAATTATGTTCATATCCTCATGGGAAACTGTCAGTAATGTGCTGAGTAAATCATGAACGGCAACACTTACACCCAGCCTGAAACTACAGAAAACCTGCTTGCTGACAAGTTCAGTTGAAACTTCTCCCCCATCACCTCTTACCAAGCTCAAAAACTACCCACAACTATCCCTCTACCAGTTATTATGAGGGAAAGGTTCTTGCTGAGCTCACTAAAGCCAAAAATACAGCCTTCATGGGCCCGGTAACATTCCAAGATGCTTCTTAAATAGCTTAAAATGGAACTTATCAGGGCCACTAGAAACCCTGTTTAACCACAGCTTCTGGATGGGCTTTGTCCCAGTGGAAAAGAGGACTGCAACAGTTATCCCTCTGCACAAGGGGGGCCCCGTCAACTGATCCATGGAACTACAGACCTATATACTTGACCAGTCTTATCTGTAAGGCCATGGAGAGAACCATCATGGACCTTGTCAATAATAACATACGAACTCTCGAAGCACTGGACCCAGACCAAGTTTGGCTTTGTCAAAGGGAGGTCTTGCCTGCAAAATCTGGTGGACTTCTTCGAGAAAGTCACCAGGGCAATGGATGAGGGTAAAACGGTACACAATGTGTATTGCCTGGCCAAAACTTTCAACACAATCCCCCATTCTGGGATCATAGATAAACTTAGTGAGTTAGGCATTAACCCCTGCATGGTCAGATGCATAGCAAACTGTCTCACTGACAAGGGTACATGTTGTCCAGATATGTGAATCCACCTCCAATAAGAAACCTGATATTAGTGCTGCCCCACAGAGCTCAGTGTTGAGAACCCTCCTGTTTGGTATATCTCTTCTTCTTTCGGCTTTTCCCAGTTAGGGGTCACCACAGCGGATCACCTGTCTGCTCATGATTAGCAGTGGAGTTTTACAGTGTCAAGTTGCCAGCCTGGCGCCCAACCTTTCACAGAAGGTACACAAATGCACACACTCATGCCTAGGGCCAATTTAGAGTGTCCAATGCACCTACAGCATGTCTTTGGGATGTGGGAGGAAACCGGAGCACCCGGAGGAAACCTACGTGACCACAGGGAGGACAATGCAGACTCTGCACAGAAGGCACCCCAGCCGAGGATCGAACCGGAGAACCTCTTGGTGTGAGGCGACAACGCTAACCATTGCGCTACCGTATACTTCCCTCGAAGGCCAATGATTACATATTTTTTAGCATTTAATCTTAGGCCATGATTTTGGCGCCAGTCAACATTGTAAGCTGAGAGCAATCATTGAATCATCAAACATTATTTTAAATGTGACATAAGTAGTTTATTCTTAAAGGGCAGCAGTCACTACATTTGTAGGTGAAGCAATGACATGCAAAGTTGTTTGCCAGCAGCAGTTTCTGCATTAATATTAGTTCTCTTTGATGCTGAATTATTCAGATGACTTTTACTTCTGCAGAAATTGTATGTATTGACTTAGGATATGTTATCAAGTGGTTAATATTTCTTACACACTCATAAATACTATATTTAAACTGTGCTACACTTGGCTAGATCTAATATTATGATGCTAGTAATCTTTGTACAGTTTAATATAGTTCATACAACGCTACCAATAAAGTACATGTTTATTTTTTTCATAACAGTGAGGGGTGTATACCATCAACAAAGTGTTTATAACTGCTGGTGGGGGTGGGGGTACTCTCTGTGGATGAAAGTACCTTCTGTTGTTATCTGGTAATTTTTTTTAAACAGTCTTTAATTGAGCTTTGCAGGACCCTCCTGAGCTGATAGCTAAAAAGTCATTAAGCTGTCTTTGGTGGAATAGTGTGCATTTATTTAAAGCAAATTGGAGTACTTTACTGTGGCCATTTTATCACAATTAGACAAGTATGCATACTCAGTTCATTTAGTGGCCGTAATTGCTTATGCTTTAAATGGTCTGAAATGGGTACTTTTGTCATTGATTTATTTTGTTTCACTGTTTACAGGGAAAAAAATGTTCAAAACTATAAATTTAAAATGCACTCTAACAAATATTGTTGTATTAAACAAGAAATGTAATTTAAAACCACCACCAAGGTAAATCAAAGAACACCTACTTTTTATGCATGGTCCTAAAAATGTATGCAGGGGGCCCATAGTTTGAAAACAGCCCAGGGACCAAAGTACACTTAATCCCCTTTGGTCAGGTGTATATGAATGCGAGCTTCAAAGAAAGACAAGTTACTGCTGCTCATGCATAAGTCTGTTTTCATGAGAGGTTTACTATTGTGAATGTTTGTCTGTTTTTAATGTGCAATAGTTTTGTTTAGCAAATGGCCATCAGCATTTGTGCTACAAAATTTGTAATAAAAGTTTTCAGTTTAAGTCCACATGAAGATAATCATACAAGAAATGGCAAAGGTAAGGAAGAAAATAGTGTGCACACTGACAGGTTTCAACAGTGTTTATGGTAACTGGGGATTTAGCCAAGTACTGGGACACTGCAATGCTGTAGGGGAGGTGCCTGCTCCATTACCCTACTTAGGGTCCATAGCTCTCAACTGTCCAGAATTTTGCAGAATGTCCAGATTTTTATCTCATAGATTTGGTCCGTTTCTCATAAAATTGTAGTTTTCTGACAAAGCACTGAGGACTAGAGTCAGAAAATAAGGGTAGACATTTGATTTTCAGACTTAATATCCTGCAGAAAATTCATGCTAATGCAAAACCTGTCATTCCATCAACTCTTTAAGTTTGTAAGAGCAATATTTAAAAAGTGTCCCTATTTTAGGCCCTTGCCCCCCCCCCCCCATTATTTGTGGCTTTGTCCAGATTTCTTGCTTTAAAAAGTTGAGAGGTATGTTAGGGTGCCATTTGACCATAATCCGGCTCTGTTTTTATATGTTTGCCTGTGATAAGTTTCCCTTTGATATCAGGAATTCATTCAGTTGAGCTTGTCTCTTTGGAAGCAATCTAGAAGATTTTTTAAAAAGGTGTGTATGTATGCATGTGTGTGTGCATATGTGTATATATATATATATATATATATATATATATATATATATATATATATATGTATGTGTGTGTGTGTGTATCTACGTATGTAAGACAGTGCACATCCACAGAACTGAGACAGTCTTTTCTTGTGTTTGTCTCCTGACCTTTGTAGTCTTACTGGTAATGTTCAGAAGTTGTAAGAAGCATTTGCTACTGGAACACCTCTTTTAGTTTATATGCATGTTACAAAGGAAATATAACTTCTGTGTCTCTTAATGCTCAGATAGGGTCGCCACCTATCCATTTTTTTTCTGGACTATCCGGAAATCAAACTGATTATTCAGTAGTCCGGAAAATACTGTACAAACTCCAGTATTCTGATTCAGAAAAGGAAACAGAGTATTGGAGTTTGTTAAATAGGCTGATTTACTATGCTTTTTTTTTTTACAGAAAAGCATAGTAAATGTGCTGAAAGCAGGCATCAGGAACGGAAAAAGAGGGAATTCCCATCCGCTGATGTCATAGTGACATCACACAATGGACAGAATGCGGGCAAGAGAGGGGGAGAGGATGGGCGGGCAGGGTTGTGGGTGATGCAAGGAGTGTGGCCTTAATCCGGTTTTAGCCACAATGAAAGGTGGCAACCCTATGCTCAGAATTTTGTTTTAGATGCTAATGATTGCTTCCCTGTTTATAATCTCTCACCATCTGATTTTTTTTTTCTTTTTTTTGTAACTTTGACTTGTAACTCTATAGGATAATGTCATGTTTGGATTAGGTTTTTATAGATGATATGCTGAAGATATCAAGGGCAATATACATTAATAGCTGCTGATAGCTACTAATCTCCATGTGTTCTTACTCCATTATCTTATTTTTTGTGTGTATGCAATGTTTTGCTGTTGCAGATGATACTTCTTGCCGTATAGATGATCAGGACAATGAGTTGTTGAGTTTTGTCATATAGTCTGGAGGTTGATTCTCTCCGCCTTCATTTTCTTTGTGTGACTCTAAGCAAGTCATTTAATCAATGTTTTGACAGAAGTAGGTTCCTGTGGTTCAGTCCACTGCTGTAGTAAACAAAAATTAAAATACTGTAATAAAAATGTTGTGTATATGTCAGTCATATCTATGTCTGCATATCCTGTGTTGCATGTAATCTTGCTTGCTGGCCTTATTAACAGGTGGAAAATGTCATTTAGATTAGCACAATACCTTGATTAACGAATAAATGCAAACAAATCTGTAATTTTAGGTAGCCTTTTAAGTTACTCTGAGTCATAACATTTTCTGTGATTGATGGCCCTGAACTTAATCTTACATAAAGATAAAAGTAAAGTTGCCAAATGGGGGAAGTAGACCTATCCAAGCTAAACTAACCTGGGGGAGCTGAGAGGCTGCGTCCAGGATGAACAGAACAGATATTAAAGGGAGTAGCTGGAGAGCAGGTTGTGATTCAAAAAGGAGTGAACCTTAGCTTCTACCCAGAAGTTCCAAAGTTTTCATATTGAATCCCTTCATATCTACAAAAACAAACCAATATTCATTTAAAGAAACTTTATTTGAATTAGCACGTTCATCTTACAATCTTTGTCAGATCAGAAAAAACTTAAAAGTATGTTCTTTTATCTTACTTTCAGCAAAGAGGTGTAAGAGGAGCATTTATTTATTTATTGACCTTTGTTAACTGGGTTGGTCCAACTGGGCTTTGGGCCCATTTTCAGTGGAGACCTGAGGAGAAAAGCTCCAACAAAGAAAAATAGTTGCATGAAAACAATATTGCAGTTAAAAAAAAAAATTTAAGCACATACATATATGAGAGATGGTACAAAGATCAAAATAACAAATCTGTTTATACAGCATGAGTAAAAACAAAATAGAGAGCTTACATGATAAGACAAAACACAATATTTATACAAAAGCAATTGTGTATTTACATGAGAAAAGTATGCATCTTATACACTTGAGATTGATTTTCCTATTAGCCATTTAATTGGCTGTAATTGAAGCTTCCTGATTGGCTATGCTTCTTCACTACTAATTTGTATAATGTTTTCAGAATTTTTCAGAAGTTGGTCTTTCCTCACAACTGTGTTCCCAATTCCTTATCTTTATATTGGTCTCCATCTAACTTTATACTTGGTTTTCAAGTGAATAAAAAAAATATTGACACTGTTTTTTCTCTCTTATTCCACAAGCAGTAACAGTCTTGAGTGTAACATTTCAGTGCTAAATAGGCCTACCATTCTACATATTTTGTATATTTGACATTGCTCTCTCGACAGAAATTGTACATATTACATGCTTCTTTAAAAATTATTTTATGTGTTGAGAGTAAAGTGGGTGGATTCAGATCCTTTGTGTTCCATCTTGTTCTCACAGGCTGAGTTACTAGCTGTAGCCTAATCTCCCATCAAAAGTTGTACAGAGCCCATATTTGGGGGATTTTCTGAGACTAATTCCACAAAAAGTATCAAAACTTTTGAAACATTGGCTGATTAGGACCATGACAATAGTAAGGCCCACTTTTACGGGGCTTTAATTTTTTTTTTTAATCCCATGTCAGACCTTTCTTAGCAAAGCAGAAGTGATTAATTAGTCCTAAAAGTTGAAGCACTTTCACTCACCTACTTGATCAACTTCATCCATCATAACCTTGGTTGGAATTAAATGTTACAAATATTGTGAAGATCAAATTCTGTGGAAGATACATACTATAGTGGTGGGCAGCTTGATTTCTGCCAGGATAATTCTAACTATCATAATGAGGTAATGGTTTTGTACATGGGTACTATTCCCTAATGAAGTAATGTTTTTCCTTATGTCTGAAAACCTTATGCAAATTAGTAATAACAAAGCACAACCAATTTGGGAGCTTCATTTGCAGCCAATTAAACAGTTAATTCTGAAATCCATATTCAAATTAGTTGCAAGGAAGCACAGCCAATTGGGAAGCTTTAATTACAATGAATTAAAAGGCTAATAGGAAAACTGATCACAACAACTGCTCCCCCATGCCCCTCTGCTGGAATTAAGATAAAAGAGCAATGCTTTAGCCGGTTTTACTATAAGCTTTTTTTGATCTGACAAAATATAAGACAAAAGTGCTAATCCAAGTAAGCTTTAAATGAATACTGACTCCAGATGACTTATTTTGAAGATTTGAAGGGATTTAATATGAAAACTTTAGAATTTCCAGATAGAAGGTATGGTTCATTCTCCTTCCTGAACCACAACCTGATCTCAAGCATTTAGTCTTAAAGACCACCAAGCATTTTCTGAGCATGGAAAATAACATCATCTTTTAAAGAAAGCACTTGACTGCCAGGTAACCTTGAAATGCACAGAAGCAAAGCATATTATACATAGCCAAGGTCCAAGGTTTACAAAAGATCTTGAGAAGCAGAAGAGTTGGCCACAGTGGAAAAAGGTGAGTCTACTCGCCTTCCCAGGGATGGTGGAGCAAGGCAATTGGCTAATGATTCATTTCTATGATAACATTATGGCCTTACTGAGTTTAGATGTGACAAGCACCCTGCATGTTTGCAAGATTGCATACTGTTTTCTGGTGTCATTGCATATATTAGTTTTGGCCAGCAGTGTGATGTAGTTAATGACTTCCCTGTTATTTTTTTGTGGGGCTAAACAGCTGCTTCATTTTAAAATCTTTGTGTCAGTAATAATAGATTATACTTTACAGGTAACACTGTGGTACGGCGGTAGCATTGTTACCCCACAGCAAAAGGTTCTCCCGTTCGATTCTCGGCTGGGCTTGGGAGTGCCTTCTGTGTGGAGTCTGCATGTCCTTCCCGCGGTTGGGTGGCGTTTCGAAAGACATGCGTGCATAAATGGGCATGCCTTCATTGAAGGTTGGGCGTCGAGCTGACACCTCGGCGTTTCGTAAAAATCTACTGCCAATCATTAGTGGACCAGAGTTCCGCTGTGGCGACCCCTCACCGGGAAAAGCCAAAAGACAAACAACAACAACTTTACAGTTCACACTAAGAACTGAAACTCGGCAAGTATGAGAAAAAAATTAAAGACAGAATATTGTCTTGCAGGTCATTAACTCTTCAGCTGTTGTGTTAGTCCTGAACATGTTTACAGAGAATATTATTTTACTTTAATTTTATCATGGTTTATTTTAGCCCATGGAGCTATTTTGCACATGTAAGAGCTGTGATACTTTTGCCTTTGCATTCAACTCTAGGAAAGATAGCCATTGCACAGGCATACCTCTCCACGAAATGTCTCAATTTTCACAGTGATTTAGGATTAGTTCTCATCTTAAAATTTGTTCCAACAACTTTATATGGGCAACATGCCTAATGGGCTGAAGCAAAAGCATGCATGCTCATATTTCTGAGTCACATTTCCTTTCATTGCCTTCTCTGAATAGAACTGTGTATGAGGAAAAAGATATTAATAAAAGCCGTGATATTATTTTTAGCCTGACATAATGTGGACTTCCAAAACCAAATGACAGTCTTAAAATTCAGTCTCAGTGAAGCACTTCAAAGTACATTTTATATTTTTCTGCACCTTTCAACTTTTGGAAGTGCATGGTCATTTTTGCCAGGTTGATGAGGATGGTGTTAAGATGATATATCTAATTAGATGATCTGATGTTGTTAGTCTTCATTCATTCTTGACTGTTGGGTTCAGTTCTGACCCTCGGAATTGACTTGGCCATTATATCAAGCTCACGCCAGCCAAAAACTCTCAAGCTAAGGCTGCCCATACTGCCTCTCTTCCCCTTTACCTCAGATCTCATTTGCTGCATAGAAAATTGGACGTATCAGCTGTGCTGTCAGCTAAGACCTAAAAGTTTTTTGGTAATATATAACTCTCACCACAGCCCCCAGGGTGTTCACCAAATGCATGGCAATTGTAGGAGCTCACTTAAGGCTACAGGGATTCTGTGTGTTTCCATATTTAGAAAACTGGCTCCTCACCACCCCCACCAAGCATCAACTGCTTTGTGCCTTAGACTGCAGTCTACGCCTTGTCAAGTTCTTAGGCATCTCAAGCAACAGACAAAAATCTCCCACACAGGGTCTAGAATTCATCAGAGCAAAACTAAATACAAAATCCTGTGTGGCCTTCCTCCCTCTTCACAGACTGTTAAAATTGAGGTTGCAACTTCAAGTGATACTCTCACGAGACAAGGTTCCTGCTTATCTAGTTCTACAAATTCTTGGGTCCATGGCAGCAACAATCACTTTAGTCCCCTGGCGAGGTACCACATAAGGCCACTTCAGGTGGCTCCTGGCATCACAGTGGTCACTGTTAACTCACCCACTGTCTCTTACAGTCCTCATAACAAACCACTGCAGACAGGATTTATCTTGGTGGATGAAGCCAGAAGAGAACTTATGGAGCTGTCCCTTTGACCCCTGTCAGCCCAAAGAAGTAGTGACCATGGACACTTCCCTGATAGGGTGGGGGCATTTTCAGAGAAGGACAGTCCAAGGTGCTTGGTCCCCTCAAGAGGTCAATCTGCATATCAGTGTCTTAGAACTAGGGGTAGTGCTTTTAGCATTGAAAGCATTCCAGTCTGTCCTTCAGGAACAGTTGCTATCCAGTCAGACAACATATCAGCAATCTGTTACATAAACAGGGGGGAACTGGATCTTACCCTGTTTGTCGGGAAGTTCTAAGAGGTTGGCAATGGGCAATTGCCTCCGACCACTTTCTAGTAGCAACACATATCCTGGGAAACTCCAACGTGATTGCGGACAAGCTAAGCAGGTGTATCCTTCTACCTCACAAGTGGCCTCTCAATCCCAATGTAGCAACGATAATTTTTCATCAGTGGGGGTCATCCTTAATGTGACCTGTTTGCCTGTCCCATAAACCACAAATGCAACAGCTACTTTGCCCTAGTCTCCCCTCGGAAGGAGTCTCTGAGAGATGCACTTCTCGACGACTGGCCTTTGGGACTTCTATATGCCTTCCTACCGATCCCTCTAATTCCCCAATTTCTGAAGAAAGCCCAACAGTTGAGAAGCAAAATGAATATCATTGCACCTTATTGGCCCCATCAGATCTGGTTTCCCTTTCTCTGGTCTCACCTGGTTCACCGCCAGTGGACCCTGGGTCCAAATCCAGGTCTGTTGTCTCATCCTCAGGGCTTGGTCCATCCCATCCTTCAACACCTCAAGCTGATGGCTTGGTTTCTCTACTTCCAGTAATTGGCAGGCAAAATAATTTGTCTTCCCCAGTGCAAAAGATGCTTCTGGCATCTCATAAACCATCCACCAGAAAAGTTTACTTTGGCAAATGGAAGAGATTTTCTATCTGGTCAGATAAAAATGGTTGTGATCCTTTCTTGGCTCTGGTCGATAAGGTCCTGGAATATTTAGCTTATTTAGGGTCATAGGAAGTTACTAGTCTATTGGCCCTGAGGCCCTTACAAGCCTAGCCAACAATTTAGCCCATGTTTCAACAAGTCACCACGGGTCTATATTAAATCATCGAATGCTTAGAAAAGTGAATGATGGATTTATTGACCCCATGTAAGTGAAAGCTTACAAACTCGAACGCATAGAACAGCGATTTTTTTCCATGGGAAACAAATCGCTGTTCCAAAAAAAAAAAAAAAAAACCCACTTAAAACATAACATAAAGTGGGGGCCCCCCACCCTCCGACGTGGGGGGCTGTGCCCCTCACACCCCCACTACTTAAATATACCAACTACGAGATCGCACTACAGTGATGAAAACGAAAGAATGCATCTTTGGTCATGTAGTAGGAACCCGTCCAGCAGGGACATAGGTGGAATCCCAGAGGTGTATTTTCTGTTCCCCATTCAGTTATCCAGGTTATGCTTAAAAATGTTTAATGAGGTACTCTGCTTTACGTGGAGAGGGAGTCTATTCCACAAAAGGGGGAGTCTCTGGGACACAAATCTGCCCTTCCAACAAGCCCTGTTGATGTCACAGACCAGGTTGAGGTCTCGCGTGCGGGTTACTCAAGTGGGAGCTTGACTTGCGGATATGCAGCAGTCCCATCAGTGCAGGGTCTGAGATTGCTTTGTATGCCAGACAGAGGTCACCACTGAGGAGTCTGGAGGAGACTGAGTAGAGGGACAGGGCTTTTAGCCTATCTGTGTAAGGTAGATGTTTGAGGCCCTGGATTCTCTGGGTGAGGAATCTCTGTGGTCTCTCCAGCTGCTCCATGTGCTTTGCAAGGTACATGCTGAAAGGTGCTTTGTATTCAATAATTGGTCTTATAAGGGAAGAATACAGGGATGTTATGACCACCTTGTCCCTGGATGAAATACCCTTACTAATGAGGTGGGCCATGTAGAAAACTTTCCATGCAGTGGAGGCAGTGTGGTGGTTAAAAGTCATTTTGCTATCAAGCTGGGTTCCCAAGTCTATCATGACTGATTGCATGCTTAGTGCCTTATTATCAATGTGATAATTTGTGGGGACATCATTCTCCCCAAAAGGGGATGATGATGCTTTTTTATTTTTGTTATTCAGTTTGAGGCCATGTTTCTGGCACCGGTCAGTTGGGAGCCTCAACTTCTACCATTAGAGTTCACTTAGTCACCATTTTGAATTTCCATAATGGATTTAATGATCATTCTTTGATGTCTCACCATCTTTGCAAAACCTTTCTTAAGGGCGCTGTACATTTGAAGTCACCTTTCAAAGATCCTATACTGCCTTGGGATCTAACCTTGGTCTTGCAATGTTTAGTTTGTCAGCCCTTTGAGCCAGCAGCCACCTGTGACCTCAACTTTTTTTCTTGGAAGACCCTCTTCCTGGTAGCTATCACGTCTGCCAGGAGAATTTCAGAGTTACAGACTCAGTGTGTGAAGTATCCATGCATCATTTTTTATAAAAAGAGAGTATCACTTGGAAACTAATCCTGCCTTTCTTCCTAAAGTGGTGTCAGACTCGAATATCAACCAGACCATAGATTTACCAGGCTTCTTTCCAAATTTTTCAAATAAAGGAAAGTATTGCTTACATTTGTTGAATGTCCACAATTACGTTTTTACTTGGACAGAACAAACTCATCTAGAAAATCAGACCAGCTGTTTCTATCCTTTTCGGGCACTAGATTGGGCAGACCAGTTTCAAAGGTCACTTTGTCAAAATGGTTGAGAGACTGCATTACATTTATTGACAGTCAGAATAAACTTGATTTACCAACAAAAGTTAGAGCTCTTTCTACTAGATCTGTTTCCACTTCAGTAGTCTTCCATTCCAGAGCTTCTATGGAAGACATATGCGCAGCTGCAACTTGGGCTACTCCTCATATCATTATCACTCATTACAAATTAGACATGGTCTCCAGGGGAAGAGCATCCTCTGGCTCTATGGTGCTCAGGAATATCCATCCTTAGTGCCTCCCAGAATCTAAAATAGCTGGGGACTCTGTTGCAACAGTCAAGAATGAATGAAGATTGACAACATCAGATAAAGAAGTTATGATGTGAAGTAGTTTAATATCGCCGTTCATTCTTTACTGATGGGTTCGGAACCGATCCCACGGCTCCAGAGCGGCCAATTGCAAAGCTCGACATCTTCAAATAGCTCGAGACCAAGTCCATATCCCATGATGCACCTGGAATTACCTCAGTTCTAGTTTGCCACTGCAATAGAGAGGAGGTTCTGAATTAGCTCGGGCCAGTAAACTATTTTTTCTACTTCTTTATTCTGATATTTAGATAGCTGGTATACTTAAGATAGTTTTACTAAGCTCTTACAGCTTTATTGTGTGTATTTCTGCTTTTTAGTCCCTTCCCTTAATGTGTTATAAAGTCTTCTAGTGGTCTCTTATTTTAGGCCTAGTTTAAAAGTTTTTTGCTAGTTATTAGAGTGTGCTTAGTCAGCGACTGTCATATATATATATATATATATATATATATATATATATATATATATATAAGCTGCGGTGGTAATGCTGTGGTAGCGTTGTCGCCTCACAGTAAGACGTTGTCCTGTTCGATTCTCAGCTAAAGCGTCTTCTGTGTGGAGACCTGCGTGAATGGGCGTACCTTCGTTGAAGGTTGTGCGTCAGACCTGGCAAGTCGGTACGTAAAAATCTACTGCCAGTCATTAGCGGACAGGAGTTCCACTGTGGCGACCCCTAACCAGGAAAAGCCAAAAGATACAACATATATAGATATATATATATATATATATATATATATATATATATATATATATATTGACCTTTGCATTTCTGTTGTGTGTGTCTGACTTAGCCTGATTTTTTTTAAGGCTTCTTGTAGTTAATTACTGCCAGATTTGTATTGTGTGACAGTAATTTTTCTCAAATGGCTGACCAAAACAAGCACCCCAAGTCTGGGTTTAAAAAGTGCCCATAGTGTGGCCAAAAGATGTCTGTAACAGCCAGCCATGTTAATTGTGTATACTATCTAGGAGCTTTGCATTTACAAAACAGCTGTGCTATATGCCATTCCTTCTCCTGTAGGGTCTTAAAGGAAAGGAAGAGAAAATTGATTGACAGAGGGTTGTTGAAACCGTTGTTTCAGGAAGCTTTGAGTGATCAAGATGGATCCAGCAAGTCCTCAAAGTCTTCCAAGACTTCAGACTCGAAGAAATCTAAAAGTCTTCGACGTCGGCTCCACTGCCATCGGAGCCGACAGTCTTTACCTTTCGGAGCCGGTCCCCAGTCTTGGAACCTGTCTGAAGCACCTAAGAGCCTGCTACTTCAGTCAGTACAACCTTTGGTATGCCCCTCTCGATCCTTTATTAGCCTGTCAGATCTGGATGTGGATCATGTGGTGCAGAAGCTGTTATTGGCACCAGCCTTGGCAAAAATGCTAAGCCCAATAAAAACAGTGATAAACTTTTATACTAATACCCGCTATCTCAAGCCTGGAACAAACTCCCTTCTAGTATAAGAAACATCTCACACACAAATTGATTCAAAAAAGAGATGAAAAACTCCCCGTCAAACTCACAAATCTGCCCCTGCCAGGACCCCACATAAATCCACCCCCTTTATCTAGAATTCAAATTTTCTGTTAACAACTCCAACTTTCATAGATTCTCTACAATTACAGTACTTCTACTACACCCTAATAGGTGATATATAATCCTGTACTACACTCGTTGTTCCATTCTCTGCTGCAATCTATGTGTAAATTTGTTTTCAATGTTGACTTTCCTCTTTGTTGTGTAACATCATTTGTATTAAATTTAGTTTTAATTTTTATATGTCATTGTATCTGTCTTGCTATGTACCAACTTTTAATTCATCTTTATTTGCCTTATGATACCATCCTATTTCTCTTCCATTGTCTGTCTTAAATGTACATTGATTGCATTGTACTGGAGCTGCATTGTACTGGAGCTTTTCTCCTCAGGTCTCCACTGAAAATAGGATTCTGGCTCAGTTGGACCAACATGTTTAACAAATGTCAAATAAAATAAAAATAACCGCCATACCCTCTAATTTTGAGGAAAGTAAGCTACTCTTTAATGGTACTAGTTTCAAAGAGATATTCTAAAGCAAGATGAAAAAGAAATGTTTAAAAATAGTTAATGAAATGAAAATAGGGGCAGATGGAGTCTTGGTCTAGCACCCAGTGAGATCTTTTAGATCCACATATGGTCAACCTGCGAGTCCCAATGTTTAATTGTGCCCTACTAGAGACAGAGAGATTATAACTAACATTTATGATACCAGCTGTTGTACACACTGGGCTTGTTAAACAGACCAGTGCCCTCCAAAATAATGTTGAGCATTATTCCCTTTCATTTTTATCAGTCAGCTGTTCTTGGGTTGTGTGGTGTGCACCACTTACACATTTATTACATAACATGTTTAATTCTGCTACCCATTCACTTTAAGTATTCTTCATTTCTGTAAACTTTCTTTGAACTTCATGTAATCTTTCAAAATTAAATGTCACACATTGGAATTTTGAATATTGCCTCAAGAACAGTTGCTATCAGATAATATGTGTCTTCCCAGTGAGGGAGTAATGAGAAGTCTACCCCACTGCTCTCTGTGTACTTAAAGCAGAATACACACTTTAACAGCATTTGACAAAATTGTCCAAGTCATCTTCATCATTTTAATTAAAACCTTACTGGATAAATGGCTTACACTAGTAATGCTAACATAGCCATGGCAAATGGTGGAGATTTCTCTCTTGTTGGTACTTTTTTTTTTTTTTTTTTTTAATCTGGGCCAGTATCTGTTGTTGCTTTTGGCTTGAGATCAGTTCACGCCATATGTCCGCAAGCTGCTTGTCATCTGGCTGTCTTTTTACTATCTCATGCCATGCTGTCTTGATGTCTTGATTTAGAAGACAGTATATACTGTCATTAATTCTTTCCAGAGACCAGACACCCCTCCAACTGAATTTACTGTGCTGTAAGTTGTGTCCTAGGCTGTTTCTGTTAGTCTTCACCATGCCCATATGCCTGACAGTCCACTTTAACTTGTAGAGTTTCAGAACATGGACTTCTTAGGGATTAAATTTAATTGGCTGTTGTGACACTGTATATTCTAATCCACAGTCAGTTTTTACACCTTCTAAAGGAACGAATCAAACACACACACATACACACACACACACACACACACACTGTACCCATTCTGATAGTCACTAGTTTTTTATTGGAATGAGCTGAGCAATCAGATCGGTTTCTCTTTCCAAATAAAAGACGTGGAGATCATCTAACTGCTACTGGCGTATTCAGGTTTGAACCCTTGAACTAACAACTTACAGGAGCCTGTGCTGTTCAGCAGTAACTAGAAAAAAAGTATTTTTGTTTGCATATTCCTTATCTAAAAAAGGAAAGCCAGGTACAGTGCCATACTTTGAAAACTAAGAAAGTGCTATATATATATATATATATATATATATATAAAGTGTGTGTGTGTGTTAGTTAACGCATATAAAATGTCTTTGATCGAATGACAACTGATCAGACATAACTTGAAAACAGCAGACTATTGAAAACAAAGAGAAAACACAAAGAAGTTTGTTTTTTTGGTGGGGGGTGTGACCCCACACCTTCTGCTAATTATATACCAACTATGACACTGCATTACAGTGAGGAAAGAGCAAATTCCCTGATCCCCACTTTACCTCATTCTTGCACAAAAACAATGCCAGCACATTCCATGAGCTGTACTGGCATTTCCGCTGGTTCAACAACTTGTCTGTAACCTATATATCTATAAAATGTGTGTGTGTGTATGTGTATATATATATATATATATATATATATATATATATATATATATATATATATATATATATACACCTGCATACACACATATATTATATAATATTATATGTATGTATTATATATAAATATATATATATATATACACACCTGCATACACACATATATATATATATATATATATATATATATATATATATATATATACACACACATGTATGTATATATATATATATATATATATATATATATATGTACATTTATACACACAGACACAAAGAAATTAATTGATTCGGTACAATCGATGCTAGAAAGAACAGTGCCTCTGATTTAAGCTATTGAAATACACATCTGACATTTTCATGCAATATGTGCAGTTGTGAATAAGTCCATTTACTCTTCTAATATTTTTTGGCTGTGACACAGGCTCTCCTTTTAATGGAGTGCTGATTCCATCACATATTGCTGTTTCATTTTATGTTAAAAGTATTCCAAAAAGTAGCTGTCATCTAAATCAGTGATAGATGAGCTAACTGAAATCACTGTTGCATTATACATAAAGGATAGGTTTTCATCATTGTCTGGCGGGGGGTACCAAAGCTTTACCTTTGTACATCCAACGTGTGACCTCAGTTCATGTGTATTAGGGTATGAAGCCGGATATACACACAAGATCCTCAGACTATCTCACCTCCAGCCTAAATGCAGGTCATGCACCCATTTGGACTAATCCACATTTGATCATTGGTATCATTGCTTTGCATAACCATTGCCAGATAACTGCCCTGTTGGGGAGCCTTCCTTTCTTGTTTCTTAGACTGTTTTTTACATTTTTTAGATGTCCACTAGGAGAGGTAACTGCGAGTGTGGTAGGCAGATTTTGTACAAGGAATTGCAAACTGTGTATTTTTTGCCTAGGCACAGAGCACTACTTCAAATCCTGCTCCATATGTCAGTCATTTATTCCTAAGACCCTCAGATCGAGTACTTCCCATGCTTAACACCTTTAATGAAGCTCAGTGATAGCTTTGCTCAGTCTAAAATGACAGACTCGCCACCTTCTGACATCACCCATTGCCCTAAGAAGAAACTCAAGAGACCTTGAGATGATTGAATCATCTCAACATCTGTGAGTCAGATATACCCACGGTACATGAGATTACCTCTCAGGACCCTGCCACCGAGACCCCCCTTTAAGGCTAATATGCCCCTTGATGCCTCACAGACTGCAGATACCACAGGTAAACCATGTTTTATTATCTCAGAGGGTCCACACAGAATCCTTCAGATCTTGGATAGGAAGAAGTCCTTGGTACACTGATTGAAAAGAAACAAGGCTCCAAACCTCCAAGGCTCATACATGGACATCACCCCTATAAAGAAAAAACAAGTATGTGATGACATCTACACTTTCCAGAGAAAGAGTGGATGGACTTCTTTCAGGACTTATTTAAAGCTCTCATGTCCCTAAAGCCCCCCCTTTTGTGACTCTGCTAACTCAAGCCACACCACAAAAGCACTCTTTAGACTCTTCCTCCTGTAAGGAGAATCCAGAGTCAAATTCTGATCATTCTCTGGATTACTCTTTTCAACTTTACTCTCCTTAACAGGTCTCCTCAGATGAAGGGGACTCCCCTTTCTTCTGATTCTCCCTTGGATGAGACTTCTGTTAAAGTTATACTACACTATTCAGGTAGTCTGTACTTTTACTCAGTGAAGACACTGAGACAGTTCTGCTTTTACGACATTCATTTACTGCACACAAGGTTTACATCTAGCTTAACAATGAAAGGTATATACATCAAAAACGTACTTCAGTTTACAGTTTTAGGTGTGCAAGAATAGAATAATCAAAGTTTCTCATACAAAAAAAGGTCCCAATCTTTATAGTGTCTTTTCTGCCTGCATTAGCAGTTTAGAGAATTTGCCAGAATAATAAGTCTTTCCCTTGGAGCTGGCCTGCTGACAGTTTGTTTTCCATATTTTAAACGTTCTGTTCCTGAAGAATAACTCTTTTTGTCCTTTGCCTATCTTTGCGTATTGTGTTGACAAGACAGAGCTGCATACAAGAGTTCATCTTGACCTGATTGTAGATAATAATTTTACAAAGCTGCATAGTTTATGAGATAAAATATTTTACTTATGATTCTTATTAACAATGAATGCGAAGCTGTATAATTTTGCCAAGTTAGGTAACTGAGTTCCAGCTGAGTGCACTCTACAAATTGAAATGCAGAACATTTATTTCACATTTTCAGAAAAATCCACAGAAATCCATTTTAACCTGTTCTTTACTCTCACAGCTTCCTTTGGAGAAACTATTCAGAACATGATATATTTTGAATGGCAGTCAGTGCAAATCTCTGAGGTACAAAAATGATACTACAGTCTTTTGGAGATGGGTACTCCAGCCCCTTCACCAGTCCGTCCTCAGTCCTGGAGGCTTATCAGAATGCCTTTCAGTCTACTTCCTTATGGAGTAGCACAATGATTCTTGGCCTCCTGCTCCTTAAAGACCAAACAGATTTTATAAGTTCCCTGATGAGCTTAAATACCTGTATAAAATTGTTTTGGCTGATCCTGTTGCATTTTCACTCTCAGATGAGCCATTTGAGTTGCTTCCCATTGCTGATGCCCTCCCCACAGACAAGGACAGCAGGGACATGGATAGGTGGGGTAAAAAAAAGTCTATATCTCCTCCACTTTAGCATTCAGAATTATTAATTATCAAACACAAATGACTAAATACCTGCGTTCTGTGCTACAGTCTTTGTGGAAACTCAGACTGCAGACTCTAAACAGCAAATGCAGTCCCTTCTGTCCGAAGCTAAACACAGCATGAAATGCATCTATGGTGCAGTAGATGGTATATCCAGGGCTGCTGCCACAGGCTCAGTGATCAGACAGTATGCATGGATACGGGGTCAACCCATCCCTGGAGATTCAAATCTAAAATCTTGGATTACACTTTGCACTATGAATTTTTGTTTGTTCCACAGGCTACTAGTCTTTTCAAAACTCTGCATGAACAAGGCAAGACTGTGAAGACTGAAGGCATATTCTTCTCTGTGTAGTCCTTAGATACCATAGGAGTTGCATGCCTAAGTTCACTGCCTTTGCATGCCAAATTCACTTCCTCTGCTAAGAGGGATCTTAGGCCTCTCACAAACATAGTAAGGCACCTAGAAAAAGATTTTCTGACAAACTGTAGAGAGATTCCCCTTCAGGGAGGCCTCCCTTTTTAAGCAAAACTCTGGGACTATCTTCATTCCTTCCCCCCATGCCTTTATTCCCCCTATGAGAAATATTCTCCCTCTGTTTTCCTTTCTGGGAGGCAGTAACTACAGACAAATGGGTTCTGGCCATTAATGTGTCACTAGCCTATTTCATTCTGGCACTCTGACATCACCCATACTTCTGTTCACGGGCCAAATGTGCCTGGTGTCATCATACAGTTTTGCTATGGAGTAGCAGCCTTTTTGAATTTGAAGTGGAAAACATGTAATCTTGGACATGCTTTCCCATTCATAGGATAATGTGGTTCACCATGCTGCTGCCCAACTGCTGGCCTTCATCTCTTCTGTCACTGAGTGTTCATCTTGTGTATAAAATTGTCTGCACATCCGCCATTATCTTTTTCAGCAGAATAAAATGAATGACTGGCTCTACTTATTACCAAAAGTGTAAATAAAAATGATACAATCCTGAAGGTTTTCTGAGTCTGGAGGATGTGGAGATCAGTGGTGTTACTGAAACCTGCTGCAATAACAATCTGATATCCCTGATGGAAGTTGTGATACCTGCATCCTTACCAGTCTTTACACAAAGCTAGTCTATTCAAATCATAGATGACAAGTAATAGGAACTTTTGAAACCATCAGTAACAGCAATTACTATTTATTTAGGGGCGGTTACTATAACCCTGTATGATCCCAAAAATAATGCAAACAGTACTTCACTGACTTTGAGACGTTGGCAATAAAAAACGTCTGGGATATTTATGAATGATTTCAATTGACTTGTAGTCGGTAGTATTTATATTTCCAATGATGACAACACTCAGTATCTCCCTTATTTAATTAAATCTAATTGCTTGGAAGAGTAGGTGAAAAATCCAGGGGGGGGGTAAGAATTCTTGTATTTTAACGTACCTGCTGAACTCGTACTGTCATCATATCCTTTGTAGAACCACAACACAGTACAATGATATTTTCCATCAGACCAAAACATTATCTTGTGTTCCATACCACCACAGTAGAAATGTCTCTAATAGTCATTACCTCAAAATTAATGCACTCTTACTAACACTGATTGTGGAAAAATCCTGTAATAGATGTCATTCACTTTCAGTTTTAATAAACTTTGTACCATCTTGAGTCACTGCATCTTAGTACAAACTCCCTATCATTGCTATAGCTCTTAACTTGTGCAGCTTAAATGTCATAGAAAATGAATGCAAACATTAATGGATTTGGCTTCTACCATTGTCTGTAGTTAGTTGATGCCGAGAATGTGAGCACATCCTTAAACTACACTCACTTGTATGGTGATGTTAGTTTGCAATGTTGGGTAAGTCAGTGACAGAAATACAAGACCACCAGCTCAGATGATTTCCTTAGTCTGACCAGATGATGACAGCTTGTACTGTACTAGTAATGTGTACTATGAAGTGTAGCTGACTGACAGGAATGGGTTAATCTCTTATGTAAAATACTTGTTATAAGAGGAGGCAGGAAAGATATTGTAAGGGTGTAGTTTTTTCTTTCTTTTTTGTTGAATTATTGTATATTGCAATTATTTACTTGGAAGTTTAGTTTCATTAAGTGCATTGACTTTGTACAATGTCATTTTTCCAGAAACTGGGAATTGTTTGTTTCTAGATTCATTATTACTGTTATGGGTGGAATCATGGTATGAGTCATAGAAATGCAGATGATCAAGGAGGAGACATTTACTGCTCCTGGCATTTGGCAGGATATTGCAGATGCCTTGAACAGGACTAGCATGCCATACTTGCAGTATTCATGAATGCTGCATTAGTATGCATATGCTATTTTGTTTCACTTGCTTATGAAAATCGCCCACATTTTACCTTCAATACAGACCAGATCTTCCACACTACACACTGAGATGCTGAAATTTTAATCTGACTGGGTGGGAAAGAGAAGCTTCTGAATATATTTATACCACCTACCAAACCAGTCTGTTGCTTGCCTGTGTGTGCATATAAGCAAATTAAACTTGACAAGGCTATTGCAACATAATTTTGGTACTGGCGGTGTTGCTTTAGAATTTAAAGTGTCAAGAATAAATGTAGGATAAAACAATGCTGCAGATTCTGGTAATTAATAGTTTTTAATCTTCACAAATGCTGATGTTTTGTGTGGTGGAAAAGGGCATAAGTGTAATTAAGCATTTCACGTGAAGCATGTTCATTTTTCATTCTCTCAGTTGTCACTGTATAGTACTACTGCAGGAAACTGTTATTATTTATTTATTTATTTACATTTGTTAACCAGGAGAGTCCGACTGGACACAGGTCCGTTTTCAGCGGAGGCCCAGGGAGAAAAGCTCCACATTAAGTATTATTTGCATTATACAGTTAAAAAAACATAGCATTTAAATATAGACATTAGTCCAGTTAAGGACGCAAGACAAGAAGAAAACAGATGTAAAACAGCTAGTTGCATGTCCTTCACGTCTGTGTGATGTATATATATATATAGTGACGTACCGGTTACAGATGCACATTTCAATTTACTCACCAAAGGTTACAAATTTGTTCCAACCCGGGGGTGCCAACTGGTCAATAGCATTTATTTGGATATGCTCCAGTTGCTCCAACATTGATGTTAAAAAAAAGTGCCTTTAATCCACCTTCTTCATCCATTAAGTAATAATTTGGAACTAAGAATTGAAAAAGAAATCAAATACAACCTTAGTGATGAAGAATATGCAGAGGTCTTATATGAAAGTAAGATGGGAGACATCTATATATACTAAAAAATAACACACTTCTTCCATCCAAGAGGGTATATCTTTCATACAAAAAAAAACCTATAAATAAAAAAGATATATTAGGACAGGAGGGGATTGATTTTGATACATATTCAAATATTACTGTGGTTTTAAATTAGATCAATTAACTTAATTGTCAATTTATGTGATTAATATGTGTATATTTAAAACCTGGTTTTTTGACTGTTGTTTGTCTGAGTCTTGTCTTGATGATATATATATATATATATATATTTTTTTTTTTTTTTCTTTTTTCTTTTTTTTTTTTTTTTTTTAAGTAAAACTTTCTTTTGCTTCTTTTACAGGTAGCAGTTCCAATCACACAGAATCTACACAATCAGAATCCAAATTCTATGTTTCTAGTACAACTAAGACAGACAGACCAGCACAAAGAAAAGATGGTGGTCAAACTCGGGGATTAAATGGAAAGGTTTCCTCCAGCAAACGCAGTAGCTGGACAAATAGTCCAAAACCACAAGGTAAGTATTTGCAATATGATGAACCTCTGCCATCTTGCTGGGTTTAAAGTATTACTGATGGTCATTAAAGTTCATTGCAACCAGCTACAAGCAGAAGAAGGGGTACAAGAGGGCATTTGCATCTTGGAAGTCTCATTCTTGTAAATCAAGTCAGTGACAGAATGAGAGTAAAAAAGTAGTGGGAAAGAGGCCCTCCTGCCAGTTCTAAGGCTTTAATAAGTCCATTATAGTTGAAAAGCTTTAATAGCTGATGACACTGACTATGATATCAGGAACATTTAAAAAGAGGAAAGGAAAGAATATTGCAGAGAGAGGTTGCGATGTAATTGACAGTAGTAAGGGATGTTTATTGACCGAATTAATTATAAGTGAAACCTAAAACAAGTAGCAAAAGCATTGTCTGTGACTATTTATCTTGTGTATTGTAGCAAATATTCACAGACCTTGCCTTAGAGAACAGAACAGGGAGACCCATATGATGTATGCCAAAATAAGAGTATGATTGTGAAGAATTATTGTAAAAAGTCACCTAGAAAGGAATTTGTGTTCAGAATTATAAAGACAGGAAATGTAAAAAAGAAAAAAAAAGGGGGGGGGGGTAAAGATAAAAAGTAAAAGGCCAGCTAGACAGCAATGCTGCATAGGGCAATGAAGTTATTACTAGATTATATATGGGAGGTGTATAAAAGGGAATACTGAAGAGAATATCTGAACAGCTACTTACTGTAGATTTGTAATTAGAGCATATTACATGGCAGTTGGTAATTACTTGACCTTTTACCAGTGTAAGAAAGTTAGGGTAATATAAATCTAGTGTAGTGAAAGAAATATGTATATATTGAAAATCTTTTTTTATGAAATATTCTTCATCAACACATGTATGAGCATAATAATCCCAGATGTTTCTCATGGTATCTGGGGTTGCTGTGGATGACATTTTGTAGACTGTTACATTATATTTGTAGTGCAGATTCTGAGGGGGGGGTTTACAAAATTTAAAAATAAAAGATATAATAACTAGAATTCTGAGTTGTGTCTTTCGGTGTCTGACTCCGGTCCACTAATGTTTGATAGTGGATTTTTACGTGCCGAGTTACCAGCCCTGACGCACAACCTTCAACAAAGGCATGCCCATTCATGCATGCCTCCACACAGAAGACGCTCTAGCTGAGAATCGAACACAACAACGTCTTGCTGTGAGGTGACAATGCTACCGCAGCACCACTACCTAGAATTCTGAATATGATAAAAAAAAAATTTATAGCTTAAATTCATGCATCAAAATATGAGTTTAGACAGTTTTGACAGGTGTTATCATTAACATGGCTCATTTCCATTGCCTCTGTTGCAGTGGTACAACTTTCATCTCTGATGTTGGCAGTATTTGATGTTCATCCAGTGTTTGCTGCTTGTCTTCCTTGGGAAAGAGGCATAATTTTTGGCTTGACCATGGAACAGACTACTGGTCTCTTGGTTGATCCTTCTTCAGCTACAAAAGAAAAAGTTAACCAAGTGGCCTTTGCTACCACAGCATGCTACCTGTCTGCCCCAATCAAAGGTGGGTGGCTCTGCTCTGGCCATTTCTTGTACCTCAGACAACTCATCTTTTACCCAGATTCCCTCTGGTATAGCACCTACAACCACTATGGACCAAGAGTTGGCCACGTCCTCTGCAACTGTTGGAGTCCCCTCAGTGGGCAAGGAAGAGAAAGACTTGTTGGTCTTGGGAGAGGGAGCAGGAAGGTTTCCCTGTTGTGCCAGAATGCTGTGCCCATCCCTGTGGAAACACCTGCTGCCATTAGTAACAAGGCTGGCCCCATTTTTCCTATCAAAAAGAAGCAGAAAAACAAGCATGTCTCCTTCTCCTTAAATTTCTTTAGACAGGAGTAGTTTACTGGGTCTGGTTCAAGATTTAATTCAAGCTGTTGATCTTTCTTGTAAAGTAGTGTCTGATAAAAGAAAGAGAGATTGCTTTTTCCTGAAGAGATTTGGTATTCTGAATCTAAACAGGAGTAGGAAGGCGTAGGTCCAAGTTTGTTTTTTTCTCTCTCAGATTTCTGATTCAGATTCAATAGAAAGTTCAGTTTCCTTTTCTTCGTGTTGGGTTCTTTTTCTCTGAGACTAGTGCCAGAATTTGCCACTGTTTTCAGTGAGAAAGCACAGAAGTTTCTCAGCTCTAAGAAAATACTAGTCTTTACAGAAGGATTTTCCAGAACCTGCACCCATTGCTGTTATTATCCAGCTGCCCCTAAAAAGGTAGGTAGGATGTACAAAGTTTCTTATTCTTTTACATTTTCATACACTATTACCAAACCTGACCTAGCAGCTATAGCCTTAGTTGATCCCACTGCTGCTAAGCACTTAGTTAATTCCAGTCCTACTCTTTGGGATAAGAATGGGAAAGTTAATTGATAGGTATGGGGGAAAAGTATATACTTCTGAACCTTTGGTTTTCAGAATTTTGAACTGCCGGGTAATGACACATTGTAAAAGTATGAGGAATGTTTTATTTGCACTTTTCTTCTTGTGAGGAAAAACATGCTTTAAATAAGTAATTGTTAATTTTGCACAGGTCACTACTAATTATTTGCAGTGTGTGTATGACTCTGTTCATACTTTTTACAGGGCTATGGCCACTGGTACTGTTTAGGGAGATTTCCATGGCTGCAGTCGCAGAACCTTCCAAATGATGATGATGAATTCTCCCTTGGATAGAGATGTAGTGTTTGACCCTTCTGATACAGAGATGATCAAAAGGTGGTGTGATGAAAGAGGCAAGCTGATCCAGAGAATCTATAAGATTTTTCAGCTCTTGTTTTCTAAATTGCCCAAGGGATTTTCTTTCATCTCTTCTATTTATGACACAAAACAGAATATACATTCTCAACAGAATTCAGATAAACAGACACATAAGAAGGAATGGCAAGGGAGTTCAAAAAGAAATCTCTAACCACCCAAAACCAAGGACAGTCCATTATGTCTGACCATTCAAGAGACCTTGTGACCCACTCCAACACCGGCACCCTTCTATTCTATAAAGTCTTACTCTCCATTTTTCTGTTTTACAATAGATGGCTTCAGACAAATGGATTCAGAATTTCATTCATCACTGTTACAGTTAGCATTGGGAGTAAATTCCTCCTTTCCATGGTTTCATTCCTCATCCTGCCGATCAGACTGTTTCCACTTGTTCTTCTTCACATGCTGTCCCAAGAACTGATAGAACCAGTTCTTTCTTCCCAAGTGGGAAGGGTTTTTTTTTATTCAAGGATGTTCTTAGTGCCAAAGAAAGAAAATGTTTGTAGATCATTTCTGGATCTTTCTTTCCTATACCTGTTTGTGATAGTGCACTAATTGAAAATGATGTTACTTCACATCCTGTTGCCTCCTCTTCTCTTTCAAGTTTCCTGTTGACACTTGCTTATAAGATGTTTATCATCACATCCCTATTTGTCCAGACTTGGGATAAAATCACTTTAGCTAGCAGATCTAGGAGAGACTATTCCTCCCACAGGGAGAGTATCAGAGAAAGACAACTTGTTGAATTTTTCAAGTAGTTTATTCAGTTAAGTAGGTAGATGGAGAAGTACTTATGGTGAGTCAACCCTTCCTCATTTTCCATAATCACAGGATTTCTTTGAGAACTAATCTGACTGTTATGCCCACTAAAGATTTTTACTATAACAGACATTCTAACAAAAAATCAAGTGGAGGTGTTATGATAGTGATTAAAGAGACCTGTGATTATTGCAAGTTTATTGATAACATGAATACTACAGATTGTGTTAACTGACAATAAAGACAATATAGATCACCAAAGTCAAGTGCTGGTGACCTAGAGGAATTCATACATTTCTTGCATGAAACACAGGAGGAAATGCTAATAGTAGCTGGGAACTTAAATTTACCAGAAACAGACTGGAATAATAATGATTCAACAGTATTAGTAAGGGAAATTATTCACAACATATGTTCAGGAACAACATTTTTTTCAGATTGTTAAAAAGCCTGCCAGGGAATGGAACACACTAGACATTGTTTGTGCTCCTAAAGAAAGTACTGTTACTTCACGTCAATTTTCCCACTGTTGATGTGCAGTGACCATGGGGTTATAAAGGTTAATTTGTTGCTAGATAATTCTGCCTAACTGAAACCTAAACCATTGCACAGAAGATTAACAGATTATATGGAAAACAGTCACTATGTAAAACTAATCAGAGTGATGTGTTCAATGGAAAAACTGCAGAAGGAATGTGGAAAATTTTGAAAGAGAAATTATGTGCGAAAAACAAAATAAAAAAAAATGTTGAACAGGAGTTAGGCACACAATGTTAGGGGGCTATATTTCCATCAGAATAAGATACTTGATTAAGGTGAGAGACAAAAAATATAAGAAATGGAAAAGAGGTTGAACTACAACTTTGAAAACTGAAATAAGCAAGTTGGACAGACAAAATAAACATAGTGTAAGGTAAGATCAAGAAAAATGTGAAGAATGTTTATATAAAGATATTGAGCATAATAGGAAACCATTTAATAGATACATAAGATGTGAAAGGAATTAAGACTTATAAACTGATAAACTGTGTGCAGGTCCAAAATTTATTCTCCGACACAATAGATTATAGATATATTTATAAAATCTTATGCAAAGCAGTTTGGTGTTACAAAAAGGGGGGGTATAAATTGCCCTAGTAACATCCAGGTAACCTCAGATATCTAAATCAAATTAGGTTATATTGAAAAAAGAACTATGCAAACTGGATTCAAACAATGCACAGGGAAGAGAGACGGAATTAGTAATAATGACCAGAGAAGTTAGAGTACTATTATATCTGTTATTTTCTAGGTAGTTTAAATATGGGGAGGTTCCTCAAGATTGGAGACATGCAGTTGTTAAACCTGTTTAAGGAAAGGGGAGTAGGGCAAGCCCAGAGTCATACAGACCCATAAGTTTACTTTCATGCAGTGAAAATAATGGAGAAGGCAATATTGGATAAGTTATTGTCAGAAATGGAAAAGTTGAAACTTGAAACTATATTTCAGCATGCATCTGTTGAAAGTAGATCTGTTACCACCTATAACATGATGTGATATTGTCAATCTCGCCTTTATTCTCAATGGTGGGGTTGGATCCGATCTATCTCGTCCATTGCAAAAGCTTGAGGCATTCAGCTGAGCTTGTGGACATTTTCCCTACCTACCCCAGATCTTGTTTGTCATGCAGTGAAGGAAGTTCCAAAGCTAGCTCTGGAATAAGTGCTTTCTATATTTTATTGTTGTATTTTTTATGTTTTCTATTTTTTTATAGCTAGTTTTACTGTTAGTTGTCTTCATTAGTCTGTTGTTCGATGTAAAGTTCCTTACCCTATTTTCTATTACTCCTTTTTTTTTTAGTGAGAGTGTTCTCTCCCCTGTTATCACTCATTTTAGTTAGAAGGCGCATAACTTACATCCGTTTAAGTTAGAGGACATTCACCTTCCCCTTTTTCCGTTTAATCATCCGTTTTAGAGGATGAATTAAAAAAAAAAGTTATTTTCTTGTTCTCCACATTTTCTCCCTCTCCTGGTGTGTGTGCCTGTATATTTCCTTGTTTGGTAGCTCATTATGTCACAAAAACTGGAAGGGAAACTGCTTGGTTTTAAAAATGTGAAAAATGTGGAAAGAAGATGCTCCTCAGTAATACACATACGTTCTGTGTATATTGCTTGGGGCCTCTTCATCTTCGAGTCATGCTCCACATGCCACGGCTTCAATCAGAGAGCGCTTATAGAGTGCAAAAACAAACTTGCATTAAAGGGACTATTACAAAACCCTTTTTCTGAGGCAATCTCACCAGAGTCCTCTTCAAAATCTGAAAAGTCCATAAGATGTGCATCTTCGGCTTTTAAATCCTCCTCTGAGCTGAGCCAAAAGAACTCTCGGAGCAGGCACCTACAGAGCTATGATACCGGAGCGGTTCACCCTTTTTGACTAAGTCTAGTTCCCCAACACTATCTACTCGCTCTACCAGGAGTTTGTCCAATGAAGATGTGGATAGGGTTGTGCAGAGGCTGCTAAAGACACCAGCCCTGGCCAAACTATTATTGGATCCTTCCCTTCAGTACTTGTTTCTTCTCCGATTCATCCCTTGGTTTCGGATCTGGAAGACTCCAACATCCAGCTTGTGGTGTGTATCGGCTCCACGACCTTCAGATTTCCTCGGATCCGATCTCTACCCTGAGCGTCTCCCTCCAGTTGGAGCAGGACATCTCTAGGAGCTCACACTCTCTGGTCGGATCCTGAGAGCTGGTTCAGATCTCTCCAGATCTGATCCTGCCTCTGGGGACTTAGGCACGGTTGAGTTCGGCTCCTACCTCTGCTTTGGAGCTTCTGTCTCCTGCACCGGAGATGCCTTCGGCTCCGACAACTTTTTTGTTGGATCCGGGGAGTTCTTCGGAGCAGGGGCAGACTCTATTCAAGGTTATGAGGAGGGTTTTGACCTAATCCCAGTCTAAGACACAGCCTTTATTGGATCTTCCTCCCAGTTCTGGACAGTAACCCCTCCACAGGATTGCAGAGACCCCAGGCCTCAGGATGTCCAGCAAGGGACTCCCCCCTCTTCTGAAACCTCCCCAGATTACCCCACTGAGGAGGTCTGTCGGAAGAGGACCTACAGGTGGAAGCATCTTGACCCCCCTGGGGGAGTCTATCACATCAGATATGGACCTTGTTGATGTAGAAGAGTACCCACTGTCACCTACTGAACATGTCTCCTTTGGAGACATCCTTGAAATCTTATAGCAGAGAGGTGACTGGCAGTCCACATCCACTTCAGCTGAGAAGTCGGTTTACTTGAAGGCTTTCGGGTCTTGCCCTTTGATCTCTTGGGTGACCCTCCTTCTGATGAGCTTATAGATTTAATCTCTCGGAAGGCTTGGGAGACCCCAGATTCCATAGAGCCTAATCCTTGAAGGCTAGATAAATACATTGCTGCCCCAAAAGACAAGGCATTTTTAACTAAAGGTGTAACAGATGATGTCATGCTCGTAGTGGAGGCCACTAAAAAGGATCTGAGACCAGCTGTCCTCTGAATAAGGATTTTAGGTCAATGGATAAGTATGAGAAACATGTCTTTTCATCAGCGACCTTTGGCTTTCGGTCTCCTACCTTATTCATTTTACCAGCTTACAGAGGACCTGTTAAAGGAACTTACAGACTCCCTCCAAGGAGCTGTAGCTGATGCAGTGGCAGATAATGTCAGTGCTGAGCTCGTCACCCTCAATTCTGTTGTAAACTCTTCCATGAGGCTCATATCTTATGCAGCAGATGGGACGAGTAGGGCTGTGGGTTCAGGTATTGCTCTTAGGAGGCGGGCTTGGATGCATCCTTCAAGTTTTCCTTCGTTACTTTTGATGACTCTTCTCTTTTTGGACCTAAAGTAAAAGAAATGCTCACCAGGTGTGAACAGGAGGGCAAGACCTTGTCTGCCATTGGAGTATGTTTTTTGACACCTACCAGACCCTTTCCCAAGGGTCAAAGGGGTAGTGGGAAGATGTGGTTCAGAAAAACCCAGAGGTCTTTCCCGGATACACACACTGTGAAAGTTCCTCCAGGGCAGAGGGGAGAACAACAATGGAAGAAGCCATCCATGCAGCAGGAGAAGCCCACAAAATCTGGGCTCCAGAGAATCTGTCTTTGGTGGGCCCTTTCAGTGCTCCTGAAGGAGTACCTGATTTCTTGCCCCTGGAGGCAGTTGGGGGGGGGCAATTGTCTCTGCACTGAGAAACCTGGCAAAGGATAACCAACAAGTGGGTGCAGAACAAAATATCCAGGGGATATGTCATTCCCTTCTCCTACTCCATTCCCGTAAACAAGTCAGTTCCAGATATTCCACCCAGTCAAAAGGAAAAAGCAACCTTAAAAATTCAAAGTTTGCTAAGGAAAAGAGTCATTCAGGAAGTCTCTACAGACCAGAGAGGATCCAGAACTTACTCAAGATTCTTTTTAGTTCCAAAGAAAACAGGGGACTAAAGACCCATCTTGGATCTCAACAATTTGAACAGATATGTCAAAAAGACCAAGTTCCAGATGGTGACAGTGCGGTCGATACTTCCATTTCTGGAAAAAGACTAGTGGATGTGCTCCATAGACCTTCAGAATGCGTACTACCACATTCGGTTAGACAGGCAGTCTAAAAGGTACTTGGGCTTCTGTCTAGGAGCCAGTCACTTCCAGTTTTGAGCTCTGCCATTTGGTCTCACTACAGCCCCCAGAGTGTTCACCAAGTGTATGGCAGTAATGGTAGCATACTTGAGACGCGTAGGATTCCACGTGTTTCCATATCTGGACGACTGGCTCATCACCTCCCTGACCAGGCATCTTCTGCTACAAACCAGGGACTACACTCTACACCTCTGTTCACCACTAGGGTTATCATAAATTAAGAAAAATCTGCTCTAGAGCCATGTCAGTCCTTGATTTTCATATGAGTGCAGATAGACACAACAAATATGACAGCAAAACTTCCACAAGACAGAGAGTACACAACCTTCAACATTATGTAAGAATGCTGATCAAGAAGAAACAAGCTTCTGCCAGACTAGTTCTCCAAGTTCTAGGAAAAGTGGCAGCTTCAATTGTTCTAAAACCTCTAGCTCGGCTTCACATGAGAATCCTTCAATAGTTACTTTTGATACAGTGGTCAATCCTAAATCTTCCGATGACACACTAGGTCATGATAACCAATTCTTTCAGGGCTGTTCCTTTATTCTCCCTCAACCCCAAGCCACTGTGATCATGGACACTTCCCAGATAGGGTTGTGGGGGGCATTATCTGAGGAAGACAGTTCAAGGCACCTGGCAAGAACACAAGGGACACTTGCACATAAACATCCTAGAAATGCGAACGGTGCTTTAAGCGTTGCAAGCATTTCAAGACATTTTCCTTCTAAGAATGATAGTAATACAGACAGACAATATGTCTGTAGTCTGGTACATAAACAAACAAGGAGGAACCAGATCTTACCCCCTTGGTCAAGAAGCCCTGAGGGTCTGGCAATGGGCAATGACCTCCAACTGCTGTTTCATAGCAATGCACATCCCAGGAAAGTCTGCAGAGCCATTTTATGGCCTCACAAGTAGTCCCTCAGTCAGAAAGTGACGGAAGTCATCTTCCAAAAATGGGGCCAGCCTTGCTGCCATTTCTTTGCTTCACGCACCAATGCCAAATGCAGCAGCTACTTTACTCTGATCCCTCCTGCGGGGGAATCACCAAGAGATGCACTTGTTCACAACTGGCCCCCGGGACTTCTTTATGTTTTTCTACCAATACCTCTAATCCCCAAAGTCTTACAGAAAACAAGTTCATTGGAGTCCACAACAATCCTAATTGCCCCCTATTGACCTCGCCAAATCTGATTTCCTTTTCTTCTGCCTCATGTATGGGAGGCACCATGTATTCTGGACCTGACTCCAGATATACTGACTCATTCGTCAGGAATGGTTCATCCCAATCTAAGCAGTCTCAAATTAACATCTTGGCTGCTCCAGTTCCCCGATCGCCAGGTTTCCTTGCCTCTCCACTCCAGTTAAACACAGTTTATCTTCCCATAAAACATCTACATGAAAATTATACAAAAGTAAATGGAACAGATTTGTGGCATGGTCCATAGTTAATCAGATAGACCCCTTTACTGCCCCCATACATTCTGTTCTAGAATTTCTCGCAAAGCTTTTCAGTGAAGGAGGTACTGCAACTACTGCTAGGGTTCAGATGGCAGCAATTTCAAATTTTCATCTAGGAGAAAATGGTTCTGGAATCATGTCAAACAGACTTTGTAAAGCATTCCTAACAAGAACTACAGTGATACGACCTCCATACAAAAACCCAACTCCGCCTTGGGATTTGGATTTCGTGTTGTCAAAGATTATCTCCCCTTCCTTTGAACCATCTGCTACTTGTGAATTAAAGTATCTCTCATGGAAAACTCTTCTCTTAGTAGCTATTACTTCAGCAAGGGGAGTTTCGGAGTTAAAAGCCCTATCTGCCAAGCCTCCATGCCTAATTTTTCACAAGGACAGAGTTTCTTTATGCACTAACCCCTCCTTTTTAACTAAGGTTGTATCAGAAAGTAACCTCAATCAGTCTATTGAGTTACCAGTTTTCTTCCTAAATTTTCAAAATAAAGGGGAATATTCTTTGCATTTTCTGGACGTTCACAGACCGTTACATTTCTTCTTGCATAGGACTTCAGAAATCAGAAAGTCAGATGAACTTTTTGTTTCCTATTCTGATACTAAGAAAGGCCAACCAGTCTCCAAGGTTATCTTATCCAAATGGCTTTCAAAATGTATATATTTCATATACAATTCTAACAACAAGACTATTTCTAACCCTGTTAAAGCTCATTCCACCAGGTCAATGGCCACTTCTGCAGCCTTTCAAGCTAGATTACCTTTGGATAACATCTGTGCTGCAGCAACACGGGCAAAACCATATACCTTTATTACTCATTACAGATTGTATTTGGCCTCTAGGAGTAGAGCATCCTTTGGTTCTATGGTTCTGAGGAATATCCTCCAATGAGCTACCCAAGAATTAGGTAGCTAGGATCGCGGTCCCACCAGTGAGATTAAAGGCGAGATTGACAGCATCACATCAAGAAGTTATGTACTTACCATAATGTTCCATGTGTGTTTTCCATCTCAACATTAATTCTCACAACCCGCCCACAATACTCCCTGCCTATACTCCTGGGAGACTGTGTAGTTCTAATTGGATTTTTATAGAACTCTAGCCTCTGAAATAGTGTGGTTTGATTCTTATTTACATATGTAGATATATATATATATATATATATATATATATATATATATATATATATATATATATAAATATGCATACAAAAGACTATTCACCTTATCACTGCTCTAGGGCAAACTAGATCTGAAGTAGCTAGAGAGATGCATTATGGGTAGGGAAAAATGCCTTCGAGCTTTTGCAATGGCTGAGACAGATCCAGTGGATTGTCTGAGACTATTACCTTTTGTTATAATCACCATAACAAATCTAGTCCAATCAGGGTTAAGGCCCTCTCTACCAGGGCCCGTACTGCATCAGTGGTTTTTTGAAGGGGTTGGATTCTAGAAATAGTTGAGAATCTACTACTTGGTCCTCTGTACATACTTTTACAAAGCACTATAAGCTTGATTCCATCTCTAAGTCCAGTTTTGCTAGGACCATTCTCCAGGGATTCCTGGACTCTTCTCCTTCTGGATCTACCCGAGTTCGTCGAAATGCCATATTATCGAATCCTAGTTTGTCATCATTGAAAATATCGAAATCCCCCATCATGGAATGAGCGGAACAATGAAAAGTCCAGCCAGGGTAAGTAACCAGTTACCCAAAAAGGAACAAAACCCAAACTGCACCATCCCTATGCCGCCCAGGTGGGGGACTTTGCCCTCACACCGTCCCCTAACTAAATATACCAACTCCAAGATTGCACTGCAGTTGAGAAAGGGCAAAGTTCACTGTGTCGCGCAACAGGTTACTTTCTCTGGGAAGATCTTTGTTGTTCGTCTGCTTTGATGAAGTAAGGTTCGATATTTTGAGTCTCAACAAAATGGGATTTGACAATCTGAGATTTGGATAAAGTCAGGTAGGCCCCTCCTTCCACATCTCAAATGTAGTTATCTATGGTAATCTACCCATATAACTAAGGCTAATGCATCAGTGATCAATATGATGAACATAGTATAGTTGTGTAAGTTGAACTTACTGTAACAATAGATGTATAAATGATCACTACAGCAGTAGCCACTCCATCATCCTTTTTTTGGTGTTTTCATGCCATGGTGTATGCATTTATATTTTGTTCCTAGCAGAGTCCTTTCAGGGCTCAGCCTCCATCATTCAGCTAGTATGAAAGTTCTGAAGGGCTTCACACCCAAGCTTGTCTTAGTCAGCTCAACTTGAGCTGCTTGACAGTTTCAGCATGTAGAAGGTTCGCTGAAGCTATGGAAGCTGTCCGTCTGTTGTATCCTTTGCAGGGTGTAACCCATATGGCCAGGTCTACAGTAGCAGTGATCATTCAAACATATACTAGTATGGTAAGTTAACCTTGCACAACTGTACTTTACTTCCAGATGTATCTTCATTTTGAGGGGGTACAGTGCAGGAGAATGTTTAACAGCAGAATGTCTTCTGTCTCCAAGAAGGTGCATGTAACAAGCTAAGCAATGGTGGCACTTAAAACAGTAGTTCCACAATGTACCCTGTGTAGGAAGACAGCTGAAGTGCTTTTGTGGCATGCAGACACTGTATATGCTGTGGCCATTGCTGATAAAACTGATGGTGTCACTCTTCTGCCTGCAAAATGAAAGCTACTCTGAACTGTTTGTCTGCATCTGCACTCACATGGAAAGATAAACCTACTCAGAACTTCCAACAAATGGATAGGCTTCATTCTCCACAAGAGAAACTTCCTCCTGGGTTGGGAGCAGAAAGTGAAGCTGATGTCCTCCTCAATGAACAGTTAATAGGCAGAATGCTACCCACCATTAGAGTGGTTTATAGGGTAGTACACACCAATGGCATCACTAGGAATAAGAATAAAATGCAACAACAAAAGATACACCTGAAAGCTGATCATTTACTAGTCAGTTTCTTTCTGGTGGATGGCCACCATCTTTGAGGTTCTGAAACTTTGTCAGTTCTTATTTGTGATTTTGAAAATTAGAGCTGTTGTAACATGTTGATTTAATACTTGTATTTAAGGTAGTCGCACATGCTCCACTTTCAGAAGCACAATATATCCTTTTGAATGTCCCTCTATTCAATGTTGCATAATTCTTTACATGTTGGTAGTCCTCTGCCCAAGGAACCCAACGTCCAGCCAGCATATAGCAGCTTTTACCTATTGCAAGGTACATTGGATGTTGCACATATGTGCTGACATGAGCCATAAAAGGACGTCCACACATACAATCTTCAGAATTTTGCTGCTTCCATTCGTAACACTTGACTCGTATGTTGGGCTGCTGCCTGATTCTGTTGGTTGCTGCCAGCTTTCAGATAAGTGCCCCATTGGGGATGTATTTATTTACTACTGCCTTTTGTACTTAGTTCATGTCATTCAGGAAGGGCAAGTGTAGGTTTGGAAGGCAAATTCCACATAAAGACAGCCACAATCTTTGTCTTTTCTGCTTAGGCCCCAATCATGACCACCGCTCTTGTTCCATTTGTCAGGCCTTTGTCCCTAAAACTTTATGTAGCTGACTTTTGACTTTGATCGTTATGTAGAGAATAAACAACTTAAACATCTGGCTAAGGACATTTTGAAGGGTTCCATGGGTCCTTTGGCTGAGCCAATTTTGAAGAGGAAGGTTAGCAAGCTTAGGTCTGAATCCTGTTGGGCTGCACCTCTTTCCACCAACGTATCCCTTGAGGTTTGTGAAGACCCAGTGTAAAACTTGGAGATTGAGTTCAGTTCCTTGGGGGGGGGGGGGTACCTCATCAGAAGCCATTACGAAATCCGACCTAGGCATATCCTCAGAGGCAGTGCAGACATCCATTTCGGATGCACAAGGGGAAACATGACTCATTGTGCTTGAGAGCCCTAGGAGACGTACCTCCTACTCCAGTTAGGTAACAGATTCCAGAGTCAGTTGAGAACATTAGGCCTAGGTCTGGTTCTTCCTTATCTTATCATGCAGAAATGCTTGTTAAGAAAAAACAAGCCCCTTCCTAGGAGCTGATTAAGACTTTGATGGTTTTGAATCCTTCCTCTGCTGTTTCTGTAGCTTATTTCACATCCCCTCTTGTTCAAAGAGTTAGGGAACAGGTATTATCTGATGATGATGATGGTAATTCTTTCTCTGATGAGAATTCCTTAGCATATTCTACACAAATTACTTCCCCTTTAGAATATGCCTGTCCAGAGGAGGAGTCCAAAATGGGGGGGGGGGTATTCCCTAGTATTACAGATTTCTTTTTTAAGAGACTATTAAAATGAGGAAATTTTTCAAGTGAGACTGCTCACAGAATTCAGAAAAGCAAAAAAGGTATTATGACCTTCTACAAATGGAAGTTCCTTCCCCTTCCACTGTGCCACCCTTTCTGCCAGCTTTCTTGGATGCTTTTACTTCCTCTTCAAAGGCCCTGACTCACAGGCTGCTGCTCCAAAGAGGCCAGATAGGTTCTACAAGGTGCTTGATGACTGCAAGCTCCTATAATAAGTGCTCTTTGGCTGATCCAGCAGTTGTTTCCATTGCTTCAATCAGGTCTTCCAGATTGTCTCCTTATCAGCGGGAAGTAATTTTGTGGAAGGAGAGTAAAATTCTGGAAAGACTTGGTAAGAATGTTTATACTTCTACTTTAGCCATCAGAGCTATGAATTACCAAACCCGTATGTCCAGGTATTCATTCCCCCTAATTTCTCAGGCCTCTCAAACTCTTGCTCAACTTTCAGATTCTGACATTAAACATCAGGTTATGTCTCTCTTAGCAGCTTCCTCTCAAGTAGCTAGACATTCAATTAACTGCAGTTATGATGCTGTTGAGGCATCCTCTAGAGCAGCTGCATCTGTTTCTGTACTTAGAAGGCACTCTTGGTTGAGGCTTCAACCATTGCCAGATGACATTAAAGCAAAATTGTTGGCTGCACCTCTAGATAAATCTGCTCTTTTTGGTTATGCAGCTGCAGACTTATTTAAGGCCTTACAAGAGAAGGGAAAGGAACTTCAGGATTTGAAGCATCTTTTTGTTTCTCCTATTCCTAAGTTCCACAGGAATTTTCCTACAAAAACATCCTTTGTTAGAAGACCAGTGCACCCGTCTTCCTCCTCTCCTTCTGCTAGATCTAAAAAGACTGCTAAGAAACCTCCACAGTCTGACTACTAGCTCTGCACCTTCCTTCCAGCAGTCCTTACCGACCTCTACCATGACTTACCCCTCTAGCTCGTCATCTCGCTGTCTCTCTTTCCCAGCTCAGGCAAGGATTACTCAGGACTCTCTGTTTTTTTCCATTATCCAACAGGGATATTTCATGCCTTGGAAAAATCTCCTCCCTTTCATGGGGGGGTCCACAGCCCCCCACAAACCAATTGAATTTGTTTACAGAGGTTCTAAAAGACTTACTTTCTCAAGGCACAATTCAGCAGGTGCCATTGGATCAGGGAGGCAGAGGTTTCTATTCAAGAATGTTTCTTGTCCCTAGAAAACATGGTCCTTGGAGACAAATTCTGGATCTTTCCCACTTAAACACATTCCTAAAAGTGCCATCTTTCCACATGCTGTTACAGACTTTGTTTTCCCTGATTACCCCTCAGTCCTACCTGGCCTCTCTACACATCAAAGATGCTTATCTTCACATCCCCATCCATGTTCTTTACAGGAAATGTTTACATTTCTCTGTGGCTTCTTTGCACTTTCAGTTCTCTGCTTTACCTTTTGGAGTTTCAACTGCCCCAAGGCTATTTACAAAGTGCTTGGCCCCTGTGATTGCTTTCCTAAGGGTCAAGGGTATTCAGGTTTCTCTGTACCTGGACAATCTTTTTTTTTTTTTTTTCTGGCTCCTGTATCAGAACAGCTGACTCAAAATCTGCAGTTTGCCATCCTTTTCCTACAAATTATAGCGTTCACCATATATTTCAGAAAATCTTCCCTCTATCTTTCACAAGCCCATATCTTTCTAGGGTGCAGGTTCAGAGCAGACCTTGTGATGGCTTTTCTTCCAACAGATTAGATTCATTCCCTCACCTCCTTCTTCAAAAACCTTCTGCCTCTCCCCTGCATTACAGCCAGGGAGTTTCTGAGACTTCTAGGTTTTATGGCATACATAATAGCCATGCTGCCTCTTGCAAAACTCCACATGACAAAATTTTAGTGGTACCTAAAATCAGTTTGGGCGCAGAGTTTGAGATCCATCTTCACCCATGCCTAAAAACTGAGCTTCTTTGGTGGATTCAACAACTTGCTCTAAATCCAGGACTTTCTGTTCATCTGCCCCAGACTACTCAGCAGTTGTACACAGATGCCTCATACACAGGTTGCAGGGCTATCTTTGCATCAAAGACAGTACAGGGCCTTTGGCCCCTTTCTCAAAGGTATAAGCATATCAACAGCAAGGAAATGAGGGCTCTTATTCTAGACCTGCAGGCCTTTCATCCTCTCTCAACCAGGTCCTCTAAAAGTGTTTATGGACAATGCCACAGTTCTCTAGTATGTCCACCAGCGGATGGCGGGGGGGAATAGCTCTCATGACATGGGATTTGACAATTCAGTAGAAGGTGACTCCTCAAGCGGTTTATATCCCATCTGCTCAAAATATTGTAGCAGACACATTAAGGAGGTCCATGATTCAATCTCATGAATGGATGTTTCACAGGGATGTGTTTCTGGACTTGGTCCACCAGTAGGATACTCATCTCCTGGACCTGTTTGCCTCCCCTCTGAACAGGCAACTTCCTCTATTTTGTACCAGACTCCCACATCCTCTAGCTTGAAAAGTGGACTCCTTATCTTTTTCATGGAAGGGAATGTTTCTTTCTGCACCCCCCCCCCCCCCGTTTCCTGTCATTCAAAAAGTCCTGCTGAATCTTCAGCAGGACAAACCAAAAATCTTGTTGGTGACTCCCTTTTGGTCAAGACAGCATTGGTTCCCTCCTCTTCTTCATTTAGCCAAGGGCAATCATCGCAAGTTACCTCAGACTGGACCTGCTCACAGAAGACAAGGGATCTCTGCTTCATCCACATTTGTCAACTCGACAACTGACCCTGTGGGTGCTCAACTTTTGAATCCTTTCAAGTACCTTTTTGGATGTGCTTAGGGTTCTGCAGGAGGCTAGGAAGTCCAATACTAGAAAATCGTACATATCCATATGGAAGAGGTTTTCAATCTGGTGTCTTTCATGAAATCTTGATCCACTTTCAGGAGATGTTCTTTTTACTTGTGTGAGTTACTTAACAGTGGTTTGGCTTACTCATTAGTGAAAATTCACTTGTCAGCTATTTCTGTATGTCTGCCATTATCTCCACCTCTGGCTTTTAGATTGGAAGTAAAACTTTTTCCTTAAAGGTGTCCTTCATATTAAACCTCCCAGGAAACCAGTTGTACCTCCTTGAGATTTAAATTGTGTTTTAGAGACGCTTACTGTTGCCCCTTTTGAACCTGCAGCCTCAGCTTCTTTAAAGTTTTGTACTTGGGAAACAGTTATGTTAGCTTTAACCTCTGCTAGGAGAGGTTCTGAGATTCAAGCTTTGATGTCTGCTCCACCTTTCCTGGTTTTCCACAAGGATTGGGTCTCTTTGCATGCCAGTCTGTCTTTTATGGCCAAGGTGGTGAATGAGTTGTCGGTTATTTTATTTAATAGCCCACCCTCTTCCCTTCTCAATCCTCCAATGAAAGGATCTTGCACACCTTGGATGTGCATATACAGCTCAGATTTTATTTGGGTAAGACTAAGGCTATCAGGAAGTCTGATCCAACTATTTGTTTCTTTTCATCCCAGGGCTCTGGGTTTGCCTGTCTCTAAACAGACAATTTCTTCTTGGATTTCTAAGGCAATTTTGTTTTGTTATGATTTCCATAAGACCTTCTTCCCCTGTTAAAGCTCTCTCCACTAGTTCTGTGGCTTCCTCAGGTACATTCTTTAAAGGTCTGGATACAAACTCTGTTTGAGGCTGCTACATGTTGCATTCTTTTACCAGATATTACAAGTTGGACAACATTTCAAGGTCTAGAGTAGGGTTTTCTAGGGCCATTCTCCATGGCTTTGTTGAAAGCTCTTCTGTTCTAAGCTCCTCTGCTTCTTCCTCCTGCCAAGATTCCTTTTAAGCTTTGGCATTCCACCACATGCAAAGAATAACCCAACATTGAATAGAAGGACGTAGAATAGTTGTGTAAAATCTTACCATAAGCATAGATGTCCCTTTCTTCTATGTTACAGTATTCTGTCCACCCTTCCTTCCCCTTATATCTTGTTTCTTTCCTTGTATGGCATATTATTGCTCCTTAGATCTGGTGTTCTTTTTGGGGAATTACAGTTCTGAGGATTGTATGTGTGGACATCCTTTTATGGGTGATGTCAGCACATATGTGTGAGATCCCATGTACCTTGCAGTAGCTAAAAGCTGTTGTATGCTAGCCGGATGTTGATTTGCTTGCTTAGAGGACTTCCACATATAAAGAATACAGCAACATAGAAGAGAAGAGAAGGACATCTATGGTTATGGTAAGATTTTACACAACTATTCTTTCTTAAGTTAACAAACTGTCTTACACTCAACAAAAGTATTTATTTTACTTTTCCCAGACCGCATGCACTGGCTACACTTATTCTTCTCTCAAGCTGATATGAATATATTTTATATTAAGTATAGATTTAAATTAATATGTATTAATTTTATGTTCTGTATTTGGATATGCCTATTATGTACAAACTTCTTGCTTGTATTTTGTGTGTGATGCCTTTTAAGACCAGGTCATACCTGACAAGGGTCCTTTTGAAAAGTATACTTACCTGGATAAGAGTGGTATAAATAAATAAAATCCAGCAGTTATATGTCCTGCTTTATGGCAAAATTAGATAAAAAGGGGGAATTTATAGCAATGATCATTGGCTGCTTTTAGTAATGTACTGGAATTGTATGCATTAGGAAAATGGAGTAAAATTCATTCCTCCATGAAAGTTACTACATACATAGTTAGCAAAGATAATTAATGCATAACATTCGTGCTTTTCAGAGTTGGAAAAACAAATCAGAAAGGGTCATAGTGCTGGTGAGTGGCTTTTATTTGAGCCCCTTTTCTAGTCTGGTATTCTAATATGGCTTTAGTAAATAGTGCATGTTGTATGATAACATATGAAAAGAAGTAATGACAGACGCATGACTAACTGCATGAGGTATGCAGAAAGTTCATATATTTGTAGATGTCAAGTCATGAAGTAATGCATGGAACCTGTGTAGGTAGAATGAGCATATATGAAAGTGATTAAAAATAATGCATGTGATGGACTGGAAGGGAGCTTGCTATCAAATCTTAACCCATTGTCTGACAGCTTGGTGGAAGGTGGAGGGCATTGTTCACACATGTGTTAAGAAGGAAAAGGACTTCAGGATTTATGACTTTTGAGCAAAGTATCTACCTAATAATAAAACATAACCAACCAACCAGATTTATATCTTTGTATGTTGTATAAGTATGATCATTTATTTTTCTATAAAATGCACTGTGTTGCAATAGCCACCACTGCCACATGCTAATGCTTGAGCTAAATGTTATAATTAGTGTTATGCACTTTTGTTTTGTTTGGATTGATATGTTGATGTGTTTTTGAATGTGCCTTTTTTATGTAACTTAATTGGGTTGAATGTGTATTATTGGGCAAACAGAATCATATTGTCTTAAATGGCAGAAAGGTGAAAATTTTGATGAATGATTTTGACAGAAACAAACATTTGTGTGAAAAATCTTTATGAAATGTGCTGGAATAACTTTCATTAGTGTTTAAGGCTAATGTCAGGAAACTCTATAAAACAATTTCCATAGGGGAGAATGGGCCAAAACATATATTCATAGTCTAAGACTAATGCTGTCTCGGACTGCGAATGTATAATTGGGAAGTTTGTTTCAAACCCATTCAGAGTATTTTATTTTCCATAGCAAAGTTATATTGTTGCAATATTTACTGCTAACGGTCTTCCTTGATAGAAGCATTGGACTTTATCAGCATTATAAATGCAACCAGATAAGCATCCTACCATGGATTTACTTCATCTTAGAAAAATTAGTCTGTAAACAATGTGGAGTCTAACTTTTGATATTCCTCGTAAGGATCAGTGCTGCAGAATTCAAAATATTAGTGAGAAATAGTCAAAAGTAGATGTCAATCTATTAGCTTGATCCTTTAATGCATTCAGATGCTCCTGTGGGTTTATAGGTGCTATTTCATATATGGACATTAGCGAAAGTCAATCTGTGATTTCATAAGCCTCTGTCTCTTGCAGGTCAAAACTTTTCCTTTTTATCTTTATTGTAGAGACAAGATAGTTAATGCCTTTGTACTGTTTCTAATGAAGTTTCCAAAAGAAAACTACTGACAGTTGCATTTGTGGGCATCAGATTCCTTAAAATAGTTGCCAACGTTATTGTATTTTCAGTTTTGGAGAGCATCATACTGAAATTAATGAATCATGTTATGTTCATCCTATTGATCACTGCTGTAGTAGCCTTTGCTGTATGGGGTTATATCCTGTGCAGTACAACTGCAATGTACCTAAACAAAAAAAAAATGATGTGGGTGCCAAGTCCACCAGAGCATTCCTGTTGCTGAAGAGTGCTCCTTTTGTGGGCATTAGAGGATGGACTGTCAAATCGTTCTTTCCAGTCTTTGACAAGTAAGTTCCCATTGGGGAAAAAACTTCCACTTGTTATTTTTATGACTCAGTCTGAACTTTTTCTGTGAGATTAGTTATTTTATCATCGAAAAATTGTTTTATAGCTTGTAACTTGACTTTCATTAACATTTAATCAAGGGAGTTACTTTTTATTTTTGTGGGAAAAGTTCTTAAAACTAATTTTTCCTTTGTAATAGTTGTGTTATTTTACTTTTTGGGGCTGGGATAAGAGCTTTTCACTGTTTTTCATTGGAAAAACTACTTTATTACTACCACCTGTTTTACAGACTACTGTTAGGCTTCTCCCAGAATCAGACATTTGTTTTGGCTTTACCTATAAGTTCCTCAATCCTTCCTTCTACCAACCACTCCACAAAAAGATAAAAAAATAATAAACTGCCTCTGCTACCACAGCAGCTCCTAAAGTATGTCAGCTGCAGATAGAGGACTCTGGCCATTTCTGCTTCCTCTGACCATTCATCTTTTTCCTTGATTCCCTCTGCCTTAGTCCCAACTGCCATTGTGGACTAGGGGGTTAGACATCTCTCTGCTGCTGTTGAAGCACCCATAGTGGGCAAGGGAGAACCACTCTTTTTGGTCCTGGGAGGAGCAGGGAATTAATCTTTGATTAGCTAGTTTGGATTACTTGTCCCTAGGGAGGTTTTGCCTGGCAAAGGTGAGTTTGCTTCTTTAGAAATTACTGCCAAAAAGAATTAAAAAGTTAGGCATATGTCTTCTGTCTCAATCACTTTGCACAGGAGTGATTTATAGGGCCTTGCTCCTGGTTTAGTTCACGCTCTTGACCCTTTCAGTTCAGCTGTTTCTGCCAAAAGAAAAAAGGATTCTTTATTTTATGACGAGGTTCATGAGTTTGAACCATAAATGGTTTGAAAGGACTTTTTTTTTCTCCTCAGGTTTTTATTTAGGTTTTGAGAAAGGATTGGCTTCTGCCAGTCCCTTAGAAGGATTCTCTTTTTCTGACACTATTTCCATAATGCATCAGTTGTTTCATTGGGAACATAATGACACTCCACTGTCCCTGAAGAAGTATTATGATTTATTGCAACTGGATTTTCCTGAACCTACACCAATTCCTCCTGTTCTTTCAGCAATGGATAATGTATTTGTTAAAGCCTGTAACTTGTCCTACAACCAGCCTGCTGCTCTCATGAAAGCAGATAGATTGTATGACGTTACATTTTTATATACTAATCCCAGATCAGACCCAGCAGTTATTTCCCTAGTGAACCCAGCTGTTGCTAAACATCTGGTTGATACCAATCTCTCCCCTTCTGACAAGGATGGGAAAACTTTAAATAGATTTTAAGAAAAAAGAATATTCTGCTGCAGTACTTATTTTTAGAATTCTCAGTTGTCAAGCATACAGATTGAAGTTTATGCTTGCCATTTTGAGATCATGAGGAATACTATGGTATCTGTTTCCTATTCTTAGTAACCTGATTGAATCTGTCTCTATTTGAAATGTGCTTATGATTCTTCGTGGACTGCTGCCACTGGTACTGTTACAAGGGGGTTTGCTTGGTTGTGTACTCAGAACTTTCCTGGGGATGTCAAAGCTGAAAGTTAGAATTTTCCCTTAGACACAGTTATTTTTTGGACCATCTTCTGCAGAGGTCCTTGAGGGAGATGAATAAAACAAACTTCTCAGATTTTTCAGCCTTCTTCTCCAAGTTTGTCAATGGCTTTAATGCTACGTCTATAACCTTTTTCAAAAAGCAAAATAAGCAAACACAGCAAGCTGCTGATAATCAAATGTTTAAGAAGCAATGGCAGGGATGTTCCAAAAAGAAAGAAGAAATACCCCAGCATGAAGGACAGTGTAGAAAGGCTGAATGACTATCTACAAGACTCCCTCCCCCCTCCACCTTTCCACCCTGGCAAACCTTTAATCCTTCCAGAAAGCCAGAACCTCCATTCTTTTCTTTGGTTATGGATAATTTTAGACAGATGGGCTCCGAAACTAATTTATCAAGGTTAGAGATGGCAGTTGTAGACCTCCTTTTCAAGTGATTTCCTCTCATCCATCAGACCTGTTTTCTCTGTCTCTTGTTGTTCAGCACCTGCTCTCTCAAGGTGTGACAGGAACAGTCCATTCTACTCGACTAGAAGAAGGGTTTTATTCAAGAATGCTTTTTTCTGCCAAAGAAAGAAGCCTCATGAAGACCTGTTCTGGATCGTTCCTTCATAAACCAGTTTGTGATAGTGTCCAAGCTTCAAAATGTTATCCCCTCCATTCACTGTATGAGTTTTCCAGAGCCTTTTATTTAAAAGATTTCAAATGTTTCTTAAGCTTTTCTGTCTCTGGATCACACTGTCAGTTCTTTATGATACCCTTTGGTCTGTCCCTTCTTCAAGGGTATTTACAAAGTGTCCTGCTCTAGTGAAAGCCTACTGTAGATTACAAGGTATTCACATTGTTCCTTATCTAGATGATTTTAAATTCTTTGCAGGGTCTTTTTCAAAGTGACAGCAACCTCTCATTTGGGTGAGAAATCACCTACACAGACTGAAGTTCCAGGAGAACATATAAAATTCGTGTTTGACTCCTCCTCACAGGACTGTTTTTCTATAATCTCTCCTAGATACCTTAGTTCAAAGATCTTTTCTTCCACAGGAAAAACAGACCTGTATCTAGATATATTCCTGAGTTTTTCCACTCAGACTATTGTCTCAGTCCAGAAATTTCTCTAGCTTCTGGGTCTCATAGCATCTATGATTCTCATGATTTCACTGGCAAGACTCCAAATAAGAAAACTTCACTTGTACATAAAATCGACATGGTCCCAACATCACTATCCCATGACACTCCATATTCCAGTTTTGGAGATTGTAAAAAGGGAGATTCTTTGGTGTAGAGGCCAGTTTTACCAGAATCCAGGACTCCCATTTTCCCTTCCATCTCCAGCACAATCTATAACAAAACAGATACCTGAGACTTTCATTGGGGAATAGTATCTATGAGGATAGACGTGCAAGGTCTTTAGAAAAGAGATGTTGGAACTTTATAAATGCTGTCAACTTGCTCAATCATCTGTTGTCCTCAAGACCATTGCCAAACAACTTCACAGTGATGTAATACATAAACGGGGGAAGCACATCCTACCCTATGTGCAGACAAGACACAGTAGCTGTGAAGTACTCCTTAAGTAGATATTTTCATCTTCATTCACAACAATCACTTTTCAAAATTCTGTTCCAGGACTCTGTGCAAAAAGACTTGGAAAACAGATTCTTTTTCGTTTCCTTGTACAGGAGTGTTCTTGTATGCTTTTCCACTTTTTTACAAATATCCTGTGTCTATCTGAAGATTGAGAAAAACTCTCCAAAGGTCAATATGGTAACTGTCCTCTTAGTTCATAGGTAAACACTAGGCAGTCAGTCTGCAGACCATTTCCAGACCAAAAATTGGATGGGCAGCCTCAAGAAGGGCAAAATGAGATTGACCAGAAGTGAATTTGAGGCTGCCCATCCAATTTTCTTAGGTTTACCTTAAAGGTGGGAAGGGTGCTACTCTGCTTGACATGTAGTGGAAGTTTGTTCCAGAGGTGAGGTTTATGTTGGGATATGATTCTGTTACACCAATGTGTGTTATATTTATCTGCCGATTGAAGGTTTAGTTCATTTACTGTAGTATTTAATGTACCATTAGTTCTGTGAAGGGATAGGAGATCAAATATGGTTGGATCTTTCCTGGCATGAAAGGCTAGACATAGATCTCCATGGAGGAGTCTATAAGGGACTGAGAACAGAGAAAGGCCTGCCAGTCTCTGCTAATAACTGTTTTTTTGAGGCCACTAATCTTTATCTCTGAGGTCTCTCAAGTTGCGATATGTTTAGATAAATACATGCCAAAAGGTGTGTTATATTCAAAAATGAGTCTAATAAGGTATGAGTAAAGGAGAATTAAGACGACTCTGCTTATCTAATGGAGATGCCTTTGGAAATTAGATGGCCCAGATGAAAGGTTTTCTAAACTACTGTGGAGACATGATGGTCAAAAGATAAGGAACTATCAACAAAAGTACCCAGATCTCTTGCAACAGTGCCTGATTGGAGGGGTGCATCTCCTGTACAGTAAGTGAACCTGTTTTGTTTACCAAAAAGAAATGATGCTACATTTTTTTACGTTTAATTTGAGACCATTGTCCTTGTACTAGTTGTTAACATGGTCTAATCCATGTTGGAGCAATTATGAGACATTAAAGGTGAAATAAAACCCAATTCTGAGAAGTGTATGCCAAATAGGAGAGAGCCCGAAACTGAGCCTTATGGCACACACCTTGTAACTGTGTTGCTTTCAGAAGTGGCACCATCTACTCTAACCACACGGGTTCTGTCAGACAACCAGTTAGCGATCTCTCACAAAGTGTAAGGATTTATATTCATATTTATAAGTCTGTTAGTCATGCTTGTATAAGGAATAGTGTCAAAGACCTTGGCCAAGTCTAGATATGCTGCATGTGCTGCATAACCACTATCCACTGCTTCGGTTACCTTCCTTTGAAAAGACAAATTCTTGAGGGTCAAGGGTAAACAGATTTTTCAATGGCTGGGTTAATGAAGTCTGAGATAATTTATTTTTTATTTTTACATTTGTTAACAGGGTTAGTCTGTCTGGGTTGTTAGAAGCCCTTTTTCAGCAGAGACCCAAAGAGAAAAGCTCCCAAAACTCCCAAAAAATGTTTAAGTAAACAAATAGTAAGAACAAAGATAAACACAGATTTTCATTTCAAGTATACATACTTCTGAAGTAATTACATAACATGCAATAAAGGAATATATAGAATGGATAGAAATACAAAACATATATGGAAATTTTCACATAGTATGGCAAGAAACTAAGCAGAAATATGGTAAGACTAAGGTCAATACATAATGCACTCCATAGCTTTACATCTGAGGCTAGTGAGACTAATGGGTCTGTAGTTGCCATGGTCTGTGGCTGGGCCACCCATGAGTAATGACGTTACAGTAGCTGTTTTATAGGCTTCAAGAATGTAACCAGTGGAGAACCTTAATTTAAAGGGCTTAAGATGGAGTACAGAAAGGCCATATTTGGCACTGATAATCTGGCAACCTGGTATGTTGTCAGGGCCCATGGATGAAGGATTCTTAGTTTTTGAATGGGCTGAGAAAACTTGTTCCAGAGTAATTAAAGGGGGGGGGGGGTGACTGAGATTGTGGAACCTGTGGGGTAGCCATAATTGTAGGTGGAGTAAAATTTGCACAACATTTGTAGGAATATATAGAATGGATAGAAATACAATACAATACAATACATATATAGAAATTTTCACGTAGTATGGCAAGAAACTAAGCAGAATTATGATAAGACTAAGGTCAGTACATAATGCACTCCATAGCTTTACATCTGAGGCTAGTGAGACTAATGGGTCTGTAGTTGCCATGGTCTGTGGCTGGGCCACCCTTGAGTAACAACGTTACGATAGCTGTTTTACAGGCTTCAAGAATGTAACCAGTGGGGAACATTAATTTAAAGGGCTTAAGAAGGAGTGCAGAAAGGCCATATTTGGCAGTGATAATCTGGCAACCTGGTATGTTGTCAGGGCCCATGGATGAAGGATTCTTAGTTTTTGAATGGGCTGAGAAAACTTGTTCCAGAGTAATTAAAGGGGGTGACTGAGACTGTGGAACCTGTGGGGTAGCTATAACTGTAGGTGGAGTAAAATTTGCACTACATTTGTTAGCTAGGATATTGCCTTTTTCCTTTGGGTCAGAGAGTATAGTATTATTGTGGATTAGCTCTGAATACTGTTGGGTGTTCGCTCTTAACTTCCTGACATAGTTAAAGAAAGATTTGCATTTATTTATTTTTGGTTTTAGTGGCTATTCTAAGTTCATACTCAGCTTTGGTTCTGTTAAGTTCTCTATTAGTTTGTGCAAGTGTGTCGTTAAGGTAAGTAGAATGAGACCTGTTATAAGTACTAAGCAGTTTCTTTCTCTTTTTATATAATTTAGTTATACAAGTATTCCACTACAGGGATTTGTTTTTAAAGTTCTGATTGTATCTGTTGCAGATATGGACTTGACATATCAATACAACTATTTCAGTGTGAGTAGAAGTCAGAGGGAAAGGTAGCAGCTTTAGCAACAAAATCTTTCCGAGGAGGATTACAGCAAAATATATTTGTTATTGAAAAACTGAAGAAGGTTTGCTTATGAGAAGTCATTAAACACAGAGCTATTTACAGGGGAAGTGCTGCCAGTTTTAAAGGAAAAGGTCATTAAACTATAGTTTGATTTAACAAGACACGATACATATGGCGTTATTTGTAAGCACTGTATCCAGGATGCTGGGGCCTCTAGTAGGATAGTTAACTATCTGTGAAACATTTATAATGTCAAGGAAGCACTGGGCATGCTACTATTGGCAATGTGGGTCAGCTAGTTTATTGATGGATAGTTGAAGTTTCTCTAGTAGAAAGGTATTCAGTTTAATGGGAATTACAGGTAATGTGTTAAGATAGCTATCATGCTCAGAAGGGGACTGTGTTCAGTTGCAAGAAAACCTCAAGTTTGGACCATTTTTGTTAAGAAGTCTTTCACTGAGTAGAGCAAATTAATGTGTTCCAAATTAGAATTTACTAAGTTGGAATGTCCATCAGGTGGACTCTGCCCTATGTGGACAGCAAAGCAGGGAGACATGTCAGCCATCTCATTCCAAGCTGACTTGTACTGGATCCTCTTAGAATGGCACCAACTACATAGCCAATTATCTTGCCATCATTCTGGATGATGGCAAAATACCACTCAAGACCAGTGACTTTCCTGTCTCAGACATATGCATGGCCCAGGCAACAGTGATTCTCCCCTCTGTTAGAAATCACCAATGGCAATTACCACAAGCTTCTTCACAGACTCGGACCTACTCATACAGGGCAGGTGGAGCAGACACCCAATTCATGTCTCTTTGGACAGGAAAAGGCATGTTTGATACATCATGACCACAAATTACTACACGCTACCTACGTGGATGATAGAATCTTAATACCTTTTAGACAACTATTTCTGAGGACATGCATCAGGTATTAAAGGAGGCAAGATAACCTGCTACAAGAAAATCAACAGTGCCTTAACTTCATCTGTGACTTTTTGGAATGGGTTGGATTCTAGAAGTAGCAACGTGGTCCTCTATGCATACCTTTACAAAACACTACAAATTAGATTTCATCTCCAGGTCTGTAGGCTTCTTCCGTCTTTCCCTGATGTTAATTTGCCTTTATAGTTGAGGCTACTTCAACAGACATCAACATGATGAACATAGTACAGTTTTTTTTAAGTACACTTGCCATTACAGTAGATGTTCAGGTGATTATTGCTGCAGTACCTGCTCCCTCCATTCTTCTTATTTTGTATCTGTTTTTGATACCAGAGTGAAGACTTCTAGCACTAACATTTTCAGGGCTCTTGCCTTCCCCTCTCAGTTGCATGAAATCTCTGAAGGGCTTGGTGCCCAAACCAATCTCGCTTTTTCAGCTCAGCCTCTGCTAAATAATGGTTTAGGTGTATAAGCGTACCCTTGAAGCTTTGGAAGCTGGTTGTTTCTTCAGTCCTGTGCAGGATATAATGACATATAGCTAAGGCTACTGCAGCCATTATCATTCGCACATCTACTATTATGTTTAAGTTTACTTGTGCAACTGTACTTTTTGTTTAAGAAGATATTTGCAAGAAGCTTTTGATGCGTTTCAGAACACAGAGATTAGTCCTGCTAACGCTCCTACTGTTAGAGAACATTAGCAAAAAACAAGCATGTGTCAGAGGAAAAGCCTTATAAGGTGGGAGAAGAACCAAATGGAGTCTCTTCAGTAAACCAAAACATTGAAAGCTGTGAAACATACATGACATGTATTATAAAAAGCAGTGACTGAGGGAGCCAGGTCTGTTGTACTGACTGAAGGACTCATCTTGCAGCTGTTAGCATGCAATAGACTGAAATCTACTTTAGTTCCATTGTCGTCCTTAGCACTTCCTGTGTCAACATTAAGTTTTCAGAGTGAAAACCTTGCTAGGACAAGCTGTACTAGTTCTCATCAAGGTTGTTGTACAAATGTTGATGATAAAAGGTCCCCAGTGTTGGTCCTTGTGTTTTCAGAACAGAGGATATGTGTGGACGTTTTCATATTCTGTTCAGTGGAATACCTATCTATGGATGATTTTCTAGCAGTAGCAATTGGAATGCCTTAAGACCTGATGGTAGAGCAGACACCCATTTCTTGCTTGTTATATTCTGAGAGTGGATGCCCAGAATGTAAGGTAATGGGGATCAGAAATTAGACACATGTCTAAGTTGTCTCCTTTACTTTTGTTTAAAAAAAAAAAAGTTTCAGCAGCCATTTCCATGCCTTCTATGTCAGGGAATAGAAGTATTAAAATGAGAAAGACAACAGCATTCCCTGCAAGTTTTGATGAGGATGAAGAGGCCTTGGTCTGAGCACTGACTGTGGAAATGAGGAATGCCTTCCATCTCCATCTAGCACTCCCCAAAGGGTCTGTCTCTCTTGATGAGACACTAAATTTAATGAAGGATCTTTTCAAGTGGGCTATGTGGGAATTATCTTCACTCAGGAGCTGTAATGCTAAGTTGCTGAAGCTTGAAAAACCTAAATCGCAGGCTATTCCTTTTATAGTTACACTTTTTCAGGATGTGTATATGAAACTGCTACAGCAGTCTGTCATACCTGTGTTTTCCTAAATAGCCAGTTAGATTTTATAAGGCCAAGGAAGAAAGTGCACATTTCTTTGTACAAGAAAGATATTGTACCTGACTCTGCTGTGATTTACCCAGCTTCTCAAAAGGCTGTAAGAAAATATTCCCTCTCAGTACTTTGACCAAACAGCAGAAAACTTAGGATATTGACAGGTTTAGTCTCATGCTAATGTGGAGGAAACGGGGAGATAGGACAATTAAAATAATTTGTGAGACCAGTATTATGGCAGAGGCAGAAATAACAAAAGTACTAACCATAAAGAATAACCGGTGAGGATTAAGAACTTTTTTTTTGGGGGGGGGGCTTCCATTTGTTAATAAAGTATCATGAAGGGTAATTGAGAGAGGCAGTGTGGAAAGGTTGCGAAAGAAACAGGCAGAGAAGGGAAGGTTGCAGGGTCAGGCAAAAAAAAAAAAAAAAAAAAAGAATAATTATTTATTTATTTCACATTTGGTAACCGGGAGAGTCCGACTGAACACAGGTCTTTTTTCAGCGGAGGCCCGGGGACAAAAGCTCCCATATATAATATATAATACAAGATAAAAAATTCAATTATATTGTACAGTTTTGATGTAGAATGAAAATAAACAACAAACAATGCTGTGTAACAGATATAACTATTCCACATTTAGAAAAGAGGTAAGATAAAAACATGCAATATTCAATACAGTAAATAATAATAATTGTCAGGGTGACCCCTTGTTGCAGATTTTGATGTTAACATAAAACTTAGATATAATACAATTCCTTTTGTGGTGTAAATAGCAGGTTTATTCTGAGAAACATTGTACAATTAACAATATTTAGTCTGGTGGATGTATGAGAAGACAAGAGTCTTGAAAAGGTATGGATGGTAGCTTGATAGTTAAGTTAATGCAAGTAGTTAGCATCTGACATTAAGGAAGAATTAACCAGGGCTGATGCAGGGGCATAATTGGTTATCTGCCAGATGTGATTTCAGCAGTTGTTTAAACTTTGATAAGGCAGAGTGTGATACAGTATTATGGGGCAGAGTGTTCCATTTTTTAGATATGAAGTTGGAGAAGAGGGACTCATCAGCTGCATTGTTTGTTTTTGTTACCTGCAATAACAGTCTGTCACTTGAGTGTAGTGACCTATTGTTTGAGTAGGGCGTTAATACATTTTGGAGGGAGGGGATTTTGTCAGGTTGGTATATGATTTTATGGGCAAAGATCAGTTGATTGTAGAGGAGGAGAGGGAGCTCAGCCCATCTGAGTTGTTTAAGAGCTGAGCAGTGCTGAAACCTCTAAGGAGAGTCTCTGGGAAACCTAGCTATTTTATTATAGCAAGAATCGAATTTGGCTAAATCATTTTTTCTCAGCTTTGTAAGTATTGGGGAGGCATAGAGGAGTGTAGATATATGATGAGTTCATGAAATAGCAGATTTAGCCTGCTTAGTAAGGAATTTGTTTCTGTACAGAACAAGAATATTTTATGCACTTTCTTTATGGTCTGGGAGATATGGATGTAAAATTTCATATTGCAGTCAATTTCAACACCTAAAAGTTTAGTGTGAGTAACAGGAGAAATGATGACTTTGTTCATGGACATAATATTGAAGGGGGGTTAAAGTGGTGGATCTTGTAGGGCTAAACAGAAGCAATTTAGTTTTGTTAGGGTTGAGAATTAGTTTTGAGTTTTTGAGCCATGCTTCCACTGACAGAAAGGAGTCCTGAGTAATAGAGTGGAGTTCCTGCGGTGAGGTGGCAGAACAAATTAAGGTAGAATCATCTGCATATTGGATAACAGAAGCACGAAAAGTGGAAGTATGTAGATTGCTAGTAAAAAGTGGAAAGAGTAGGGATCCTAGAATGGAGCCTTGAGGGACACCTATTGTAACTGGGAGAAGGGTGGAGAGGTCGTTCTTCCATTGGGCAGCCTGCTGGTGATCTGATAAATATTTTTGGAACCATGATGTAGTGGACTGATTGATATTAAGAAGAACTTGGATAAGTTTACTGTAGGTGATCATGTCAAAGGCCTTGGAGAGGTCAAGAAAGATAGCGGATACAAATTTGCCATTGTTTCTGTGGTGGTTTACTATATTGGTAAAGGACAATAATGCTGTAGTCATGCTATGGAAGCAGCGAAAGCCATGCTGAGTGTTAGTTAAATGTTTGTGTGTGTGTGTGTAGGTGAGCCATGATTTATGCATGCATGCATCTTTCGAAGATTTTAGATAGGGGGATAGTATGGCTGTTGGACAATAATTAGACAGTTCAGTAGCAATCGCGGCTTTGTGTAGGGGTATTATGTGGGAGATTTTCCAAATTGCAGAGACTTTATTTTCTTACAAGGATCTGCTACTTAGGATAGACACAGGGAAAGGTATTGCATGGTCAGCAATTTGCAGAAATTCTGCCGGGAGTCAGTCCGCAGCTAGGGTTGTGGGTTTATTTTTTAAGCCATTTTCTTATATTGTTGATGGAGACTGGTTTGAATGAAAAGGAGGGAATGCCAAGGTTGAAATTGGGTGTTTCAGTGGAGAGAGGGGAATTTAGTAGATTAGATAAGTTAGTTATGGTTTTAGTTAAATATTTGTTGAATTGCATAGCAATGGTTTCCGAGGTGGTGTTGGTTGATGGGGAGGGTGTGGTGGATTTTCCTGGAAGGATAATATTGTTAATGGCTGCCCATAACTTTTGGGGGTTTTCTGGTGTTTCAGTAGTATATTTTGGTAGTAATTACTTTTATCTTATTTAACTGATTTCTTTTTTTTCGCTTTATTTTGGAGCTCTAAATATGCTTGTATTAGATGCTTGGGTCCTGGTAGCAAGCCAGTGATTCCAGGCTTTGTCTCTAGTTATTAGTGAAGACCTAGTCTCTTTAGTTAGCCAAGGAGCAGCCTGATGTTTCTGGAAGGTGCATGTGTGTTGTGGATATCTAAAAATGCAGTGTTAAAGGATTGAACTGCCTCATCTAGGTGAAGTAGCTTTAAGGGTGTCCAGTTTTTAATGCTGATAGGAAATTGGTGGTATTAAAATGTTTTTTTTTTGTTTCTTATCAGATGGTAAGTAACTTGATTGTTATGATTATACCTGTGTTTAAGTCGAAAGGTTGGTGATGGTCACTCAGGCCGTCAAGGAGGCAACCATAGTGAAAGGATTGGGAAGGTCTATTTATGAGTGTCCAGTCAAGGGTTGATGCTTTTTGGTTGCCTTATCTATCCTTTTGCGGAATTGGATGATTTGGGTAAAATCATATAAGTTGATAAAAATTGTGGGATTTTGAGAGGAGCAGGTCAGCCAATCAATGTTGAAGTCCTCCATAATAGTTTCTTGTGGCATTGGGTTGGATGTCCAATGCACTATGTTTTCCAGGGTAGGTATATTGTTTCCTGGAGGGATATAGTATCCAATTATATTAATGAATTTTTTGGAGTTAATTTCTAGTTAGGAGAATAATATTTATGCACTTTCAAGCTTGGGAATAGTCAGATCTACAGCTTTTACTGCTAGGTTGTTTTTGAATAGGATTGCTACCTCGCCACCTTTTTTGGTTAATCTGTCTTTACATAGAATATTATATCCAGGAGGTAGAATCTCATTGTTGTTATTGATTGGTTTTAGTCAAGCCTCAGTTAGTATTACAATGTCAGGTGAGTACGGGCAAGACTGGCATGTAGATCATGGATTTTATTTACTATGCTCCTAACATTCATGTTAAGAATTAACAGGTCAGAGTTTTTATGATGGGTTAGTAAGTTAGTGAAAGGTGGAATGTGAGTGGAGATGGAAGTCTGCTAATGTACTGTATTAGGGTCCTGGGTTGAGGTGGATGTCCCCAGAGAGCTAGTTGTGTGTTTGAGTGACATTAGTTTACAGCATTTGAGCACAAGTTTGTTGTGTTTGTGAAAAGTATGAGTTTTTGGGTTCAGTGACAGGAATTTAATAGGGAGATAAGTTATGTAGGTTGTGTTGTAGATGCTGGGAGTGATAGTAGTGTTCTGATGTTTTGGATTGTGTAGTTGTAATGTATGTAGGAGCAGGTGATATTGATTGTAAAGTGTAATACTGTAAGAGCAGAATATTAAGACTGTAGTGGTGAGGATGTGGAGAGTGACTGTATGAAAAAGTTTGGCAGTGAAAGGAAGCATTTTTAGGTGAGGGACACAAGTGTGGTAAAGGGGCAGGATAGTATAGAATGTTGTAGATGAAATACTGGTGTGTTAAAATATCTGAAGTAATTGGTTAGTAATATGGTTGGAGTGGGTCTGAGTGTGTATGGTGAGGTAGTCGTGTAGGGTGTCATGTTAGGGTAATGGTGTGAGTAGGTTACTGTGTTAGCTGCGTTCAAAAGGAATGGGTGGTAGAGTGTAAGGTGAGTACTATGTAGAGTACAATGTGCTGTGTATTAACTAAGGGTGTTAGTGGTTTTGTGGGTGGGAGGTACAGTGGAGGAGGGACTAGTTTGTGATTGGTTGTTTGACTAGAGGGTGTGGTAAGTAAGTATATGTTTAGGTGAGGCAGGGGTGTGTGGGAATGGTGGTAGGGTAGGGGAGAAGAGTGAGCCCGAGTGGAGCAAGGGCAAACGGAGCAGGTAGAAACAGGTCGAAGAGATGGCAGCATGAAAAAAAAACAATAAGTTAACCAGGTAAGTTTGGCTCTGTGAGATGGACTTGAATGTATCACTTGTATCTAACAAGAAACTGGTAGTGGTATCGGAAGATCATGAAGAAGAATTGAAATACAGCTTAACTTAGGCTTCAGGGAAAAAACATACCACCAAAGTTTTTTAAATGTGTGTAATACAGTGGTTAAGGAGGAGAACTGAGATAGGACTATGAGCAGAGAGGGGGTCTAGAGAAGAGAAAGGGAGGAGGTACTGCTGCAAACTACCTGGCCTGGTGTGCACGACACTAAACTTGCAAACACAGGTGACAAATCAGTACATGACTTAACAGTAGACACGCAACAGATACATACTATATAGCTGTTAAACAATGCTGTCTGCTTGTTATAGAGTCCTTGAAGGGGGAAAAGGTTTGTGCATGCCACTAAGGAGTTGTCCAATGTACCAGTGCTTATAGAATATATAGCTATTAAACAACACTGTCTCCTTGTTAGAGTCCTTGGAGGGGGAAATGGTTTGTGCTTGCCACTAAGGAGTTGCCTGATATACCATTGCTTGTAGAAATGGCAGGCACACCATGCCACAGACGAGCCAGGGAGGTTACAGCAGGAATGTCCAATTAAGAGTAGGCATAGAGAAAGAGTGGCAGTGTTACTAAAGGTACGGTCAATAATGGATGGATACATGGTGGAGACTTGATGATCAAGAGGATTGTACAAGAGCCAATATATTGAAATTAACACCTAATGCAGGGGGAACACTGATAGGGGATAGTGCTGGCTGCATGACAGATGACAAACTAGATTAGTAGGCAAAACATACAGGTGTCATGTGCAGGCTGTGCATCTGGTACAGGGACAGTCAGAACCTGCCAGTCACATGAGTCAGCCAGCCTTGCCAGGAGGCATTCCTTAGTGTTGAAGTGTGCATCCAGTTCTTGGTCTACGCAGTTGCCACTGGTTGATCACACCTCCTGTAGCCAGTCTGATGTGTGTCCACAGATGCTCCACCATTTTGAGATCTCACCAGGCTGCAGGCTGACCCACCTGTAGTTCAACATCATACACAATCCTTCTGTCCTGCCCACTCCATAATACTGTATGGTTAGTTCATGCATCGATTGCATAGCCTGTTTGTCATAATGCATGCATCATTTTATTCTGCGTTGTGTGAATCATTGCCCATAGTTGTTGACCAGACACCATGTCTCTGCCAATTCCGTAATACCTTGGACCTGTGTTTGCCTTGTCTGGGGTCCTGCTGCGGGCTGCGCCTCCTCTGACTTACTGTCCTGCTCGTCTTCTGCTCCAGCAGGTATTTTGGGTCCTGCTGGGACATTTCTCTGCTGCAGTAGTTGTTTCCATAAAACCATGTTTTGCAGCATAGCTGCTGCTTTATTTTCTTTCAGCTGCTCCCATTAGGGGTCGTCACAGTGGCTCATCTGTTTTCATTTCTTCCTGTCCTGTGCATCTTGCTCTGTTACACCAACGACCTGCATGTCCTCTCTCACCACATCAATAAACCTTATCTTCAGCCTTCCTCTTTTACTCTTATCTGGCAGCTCCATCCTTAGCATCTTTCTCCCAATTTACCCAGCATCCCTCCTCAGCACATGTCCAAACCAATGCAATCTCGCCTTTCTGGCTTTGTCTACAAACTGTCCAAACTGAGCTGACCCTCTAATATACTCATTTCTAATCCTGCACATCCTCCTCACACCCAGTACAAATCTTAACATCTTAGACTTTGCCACCTCCAGCTCTGACTCCTGTCTTTTCGTCAGTGCCACCGTCTCTAACCCATATAACATCGCTGATCTGACTACCATCTTGTAAACCTTCTCTTTCACTCTTACTGGTACCCATCTGTCATAAATCATTCCTCACCCTCTTCTCCACCCACTCCACCCTGCCTGCACTCTCTTCCACACTCATTGTTACACTGAACTGTTGGTCCCAAATATTTAAACTCATCCACCTTCACCAACTCTACTTCCTGCATCCTCACCATTCCATTGCCATCCCTTTCATTCGCATGCACATATTCTGTCTTAGTCCTGCTGACCTTCATTCCTCTCCTCTCCAAAGCATACATCCACCACTCCAGGGTCTTCTCAACTGGTTCCCAACTCTAACTACAAATCACAACGTCATCCACAAACATCATAGTCCACTGGGACTCCTGTCTGATCTCATCTACCAACCTGTCCTTCACCATTGCAAATAAGAAAGGGCTCAGAGCTGATCCTTGATGTAATCCCACCTCCACCTTGAATGCAATCGTCATTCCTACTGCAGACCTCACCACTGTCACGCTGCCCTTGTACATATCCTGTACCACTCTTCCATACCTCTCTGCCACTCACAACTTCCTCTTACAGTACCACAGCTCCTCTTTAGGCACCCTGCCATATGCTTTCTGTAAGTCCATAAAGAGACCGTGCAACTCCTTCTGACCTTCTCTATACTTCTTCATCAACACCCTCAGAGCAAACATCACATCTGTAGTACACTTTCCTGGCATGAAACCATACTGCTGCTCACTAATCATCACCTCCATTCTTAACCTAGCTTCTACTACTCTTTCCCATAACTTCATGCTGTGGCTGAATTTTATCCCTCTGTAGTTACTACAGTTCTGGACATCACCTTTATTCTTAAAAGTTGATACCAATACACTTCTCCAATCCTTGGGCATCCTCTCACTTTCCAAGAGTTCTTTAAACAATGTGATTAAAAAAAACACTGCCATCTCTCCTAAACACCTCCATGCTTCCACAGGTATGTCATCTGGACCAACAGCCTTTCCATTCTTCATCCTCTTCATAGCTGTCCTTACTTCCTCCTTGCAAATCTGTTACACTTCCTGATTCACTATCCTCACATCATCCAACCCTTTCTCCCTCAATTTCTTCGTTCATCAGCTCCTCAAAGTACTCTTTCCATCTACACAGCAGACTCACCTCGCTGTGAGTATGCTTCCCTCATTATCCTTTATCTCCATAACCTGCTGCACATCTTTCCCAATTTGGTCCTTTTGTTTAGCCAATTGGTACAGATCTTTTTCTCCCGCCATAGTGTCCAACCTTTCACACAACTCAACATATGCTTTATCCTTGGCCTTCACCACCTCTCTTCACTGTATGACTGATCTCCTTGTCTGGCAATCCCACTTCTTCTTCGCCAGCCTCTTCCTCTGTATACTCTCCTGTACTTCCTCATTACACCACCAGGTCTCCTTGTTCTCCTTCCTCTGTTCAGAGATAAAACCAAGCAATTTTCTAGCTGTCTCCCTTACTCTCTCTGCTGTGGCTGCCAGCTATCTGGTAACTCTTCACTGCCACCCAGTGCCTGTCTTAACTCTTCCCTGAACTCCACCTTACAGTTATCCTTTTTCAATTTCTAAGTTCCTCTCATTAACACCATACCTACCCATCACCTCCTCATCCCCTCTGTTCCCTTCACCAACACGCCCATTGAAATCCACTCCAATCAGCATTCTCTCACCCTTGGGTACACTCTCCACCACTTCATCCAACTCGTTCCAATATTTTTTCTTTCTCATCCATCGCACACCCAACTTCCAGAGCATATGCACTAGCAGCATTCATCATCACACCATCAATTTTCCAGATTCATAAACATCGCTCTGTCCAACACTGTCTTCATCCCCAAAACACTCTTGACATACAGTTCCTTCAGGATAACTCCTACCCCATTTCTCTTCCCATCCACACCATGGTAGAACAATTTCAACCCACCTGCGATACACCTGGCCTTACTCCCTTTCCATCTGGTTTCTTGCATGTGCAATATATCAGCTAGCTCTTTCCCTTTACCAGTCATACTGCCAACATTCAAAGTTTCTACCCTCACTTCCACCCTTCTAACATTCATCTTTTCCTCCTGCCTCCAGGCATGCCTTTCTCCTCTTCTCCTTCGGCCAACAGTAACCCAATTTCCACCAACACCCTGTTGGCTAACCGTACTGGAGGCGATCGTCGTTAACCCGGGCCTCGACTGATCTGGTATCGAAATCTGTATTGTATGCATATCAGTCTGGCAAAAATTTTACACTGGATGCCCTTCCTGATGTAACCGTCCCCATTTATCCAGGCTTGGTACCTTCATGAAGAAATATACTGGCTTGTGCATCACCCAGTGTCTGGGTTAATGCAGCACAGCTCACATTGTGAATATCTGTCTTCATGTCTCAGTTGAAAACTGCAGTCCCCTAGCAGATGCATAAAGGCAGCAACAGAAGTACCTCATCTGTTAGTTAAAACCACTATCCAACACATTCAGTGTGTCTGCATACACATTGTTATATGCCATCTCTGACATGTTCTGTGTGTTGCTGGTGGAAGTTATCAACTATAGTTCCAGCACTTTCAGCATCCCCTACAGCGCACAAAGCAGAGATGCCATTATATGCTTTTTTGCTTGGTAACTGCATATATTGCCCTCAATACTCACCTACACAGTAGGTTGTCCTGATGGAAGTCACCAGTGGTGCTAGATATGAGATTGATGGGAACTGCCTGGGTGACATTTGGAAATATATATAATACTGTGCACATTGCACACCACCTGGCAGCTGAAGGATTGGAAACCCTTACAGTTTATATCCCCTATCATGTGGACTAGGTGAGGCCCTGATGGCAATGTGTGTGCAGTCAATGGGTCCAAAGGCTTCTGAGAAATGGGCAGTGATGTAAAATGCCTGCATAGTAGTGGATCTCTCCTCTGTATTCCTTGAGAACAATGTATACTACTCCACACACTGCAGTCTGATGTTGAACTTTTCCATGTTATACAAAGCTGTTGCCTGCAGTATTCTTGCATGTCACCTGTAGGTGGCTGAATGATCCTGATATCTAGGATGATTAAAACTACACATACTTGTGTGATTACAAAGATATAGGCTACCCACACATTTCCCATGATTCTGCATGTGAGCAACAGAATTTAGCAAGCTGCTGCATGGTCTTTGTTTTCACATAGACGTCGTATGCGATCTGCTTATCAGCCAAGTGGTGTTGATTTAAGCATTGACTGTACTGTCTGCATTGGCACAAAGGGTCATGTCATGGTCCTCAGCTTTGAGCTTGGCCACTAAAACATGTTGCTGTGATATAGCTGCTACTATTGTAAATATTGTAGTGGCCTGTACAGCAGCATTTCATGGTGTTCAGAATAAGTGAACATTGTAGTGTAGCATGTCAGTTTTATAATATTTGAGGTGGTTTGCTGTGTATAATTGCATGATTTGCATAATCTCTATCCTTCATGTATATTAGGAGCTTCATCCCAGCTATCCTTTTGTGATAATTTGCATACCATACTTTTTTTTCTCCTAGTGCAGCCTCACTGCTTGAGTCTCTGTATTGCCTACTCCCTGCATGTTGCTGCTATCAAGTAATTTCCACAGCAGTCATATAATGCTGGAGATCAGCAAGCCTGAAAATTGTTGCAGACAGTACTATAATCATGTGGTTTGTCAGAAAAAAGGGCAGTATCCATTCCTTTCCCCTCTGAAGACTAACCACACAGTCTTGAAACAGTTAATCCAAATAATCTTGACTCTTTAGGCATTTCACATTCCTGGAGTTAGAAAAACTATAAAGCCCGGCACAAAGTTGCTATCCTTCACAAGTAGAAAATGGACTCAAATAATAATCTAACAGTAAAAGAAAACTACAGCCATCTAAAAGTGTATTTGCTTACCCATAATTGACCTCAGCAGCTCACTGTGTTCTGTTCCAGGCTTCCCTATAACCAGCCATGAGTGACCTTTGCTTGTCCAGCTTCCAGGACTCAGAGGATACTATATGCATTTCCTCCAGTATCTCTAATCCTGAAGTTAATGCTCACTCCAACTTTGTCCTCTACCTTACTATCAATAATTCTAGTCATTAAGAAAGGCTGTGTTCCCACATGAATTGACCGTGGATGTGAAGAGTGTGCGTTTGTGTGTGTGGGGCTCGTCTTTAATGCTTGTCTTTATTTAAAAATCAACATTTGTGAGTCCACTATTACAGCTTTTTGTTGCACTGATACCTGATCATCACTTGTATGCAGTAAGAATGATTATCAGCCTATGTTGTGAGGTAAACACCTTTACCACTATACCAACCACTACATATTTTTGCAAATACTTACCAAAAATTAAAAACTACTACTCATGATCAAGACCACCATTGTGTTCCATCAGTCTGCTCGTGCCTTTTATAAGCAACTTTTCACAAATCACCACTGATAGGTAGACCCTGCAGTCATTTGAATACTTTCCTTACCTTAATAGTTTGCTGTTCCTTATTAACATTCACACTGAGGTTCAACATTTCAGGAGATTGACATAATGCATCTTTTTCAGCCTTAATGAATGAAAAATGGTCTAGGTATATACTTCATTTGTCATGTCTTCCCCAGTTTAGATGAATTAGTTGGTCTCCTCTGTTATGCCTAGATAGAGGGATAGCTGCAATGATGTCTCTCGAATGTCTTCTGCAGTAAGTGGGGAGATTAGTACTATGAGGTTGGGTTCATCTGAAGCAATAATCCTCAGACATCAGTTGTATTGAGATGGTGTCAAAGGAATGCTTCCTGCCTTTGGACTCCCAGCAAGTTTTATACCATAGTTTTTTATAATGGTCGGAGAGCTATTACTCGTTATAACAAGTGCTAGAAAAGCAATCTTATATCTCAGGAAAACAAACTTTGGCTCCTCAAGCTGAGAGGAGTTGGCTGCCAGATGATCTGTTAAGTGTCACAACTATCATCAAATAGAGATCTGCAAAAACAATTTCCCTTCAAGATAAAAAGACCATGGAAAAATGAAAGGCAGTACAATCAGTAGTCAACTATCAGCCCACTCACTAGAAAAGGACTGCATCTTCTCTGGTTTAGAACCAAATTACACTCACCTCGGGACATATCAATGGACAGTGATAGTCTGTTGTCAACAAAAGACCATCACCATTGTTAGCTTATTGATGAGGTCTGTGAAGGCTGCCAACCGAGCTAGCTGGAATTTTGTGGGTGGTTCTGTCTCATTTGCGAATGGTGGTGTGATTTGTATGCTTGCCCTGCAGGTGTGGGAAAACAGTGTGTTGTCTGCTGTGCTTCAGGGGGTGTGCCCTACTGGAAAAGAGCAGAGCTAACTTGCAAAACTCTAGGAAAATGGGTTGACAGATGGCGAGTTTTGCGATTGTGTTTGCCACAGCAGGAAGATGGGATATCTGCAGCTGGAAATTCTTTCTGTTGTCTGTAGGCAGATTATTGCAGGTTTCCGAGGTGGAAGTGTTTAGCAGTTGTGCGATTTCCGGTTCTGGGTGGGACTTCAGAGAGAGACTGGTATTTTTTGGTCCAGGGGTGTTGTGTTTTGGGTTCCTGTTGGCCTGGAAGCTGGGTGCAGAGGTGATAGAAGTGATGTGGTCTTAGATAATCCAGTAGAGGTGTTTGATGGTTTGGGAACTATCTCAGAGAGAGAAGGTCTGTGCATTTTGTATCTTGTCTTTTATCTGTACACATCCTTCTTCAGCACTTCTCATCTGTATTTGCCTGGCTCTGTAAGTAAGACTTGGATCCTAGTATCTCTGTTGGAGATGGATAGGAGTGCAGTGGGATTGGTTTGGATGTGTCTGTATTTGTGTGGGACTGTCCTGCAATGTTGTGGGGCAGCGCAGGGGGCATAGCTAGTGAACCTGTGTCAGCCTTCCCCAGGAGTGTCTGTGTTTGTATATAAACCAAATCTCAAACTAAGTGTGTGTGTCAGCTTCTTGGACAGGGACACGAAGCACTGGTTGGACAGAGGGGGTGCTGGAGGTTTTGGCTTGACCACTGGTTGAGATCTTAACCCTATAGCTGTGCCAGTGGGGAGTCTTATCGGGGATCTGGAGAGAGAGGGAGAAACCAGCCCCAGACTGATTGTGATCTCTGTGTGCTCTTAAGGGAAATTGTACTTTACTCTGTGTGTACTTGTCATCCTCCCAATGTGCACGGCCCTCACTGGTGCTAGTGGTGAGGATTGAGGCTACTTGATTACTGGGCCAGTGCACGGGCATCACAGGGTCTTCAAAAAAAACACTATTTGAGGTACCTGCATTTCACAACATTTTGTGT
>NC_056745.1:664347105-664377105 GCF_019279795.1 Protopterus annectens | reverse complement strand
ATTTTACATTTGTTTACCAGGAAAGTCTGACTGGAACAAGGTCCATTTACAACGGAGGCCCGGGGTGAAAATCTCCATAACATAACAGTGCAAATACAACAAATGACAAAAACATTTCTGTACAGAGGCATATATACAATCAGAGCTCCACGTCTTTAAATGACAACACATAATCCAGAAATGACAGAAAATTTCTATACAGTGGCATATATACAATCAAGGAGATTTTTCGTACGTTAGTTTGATTTGAGCAAGACTGCGGTGGTGGTGCTGCGGTAGCGTTGTCGCCTCACAGTAAGTAGTTTGATTTGAGCAAGACTGCGGTGGTGGTGCTGCGGTAGTGTTGTCGCCTCACAGTAAGACGCTGTCCGGTTCAATTCTCAGCTAGAGCGTCTTCTGCGTGGGGACATGCGTGAACCTTCGTTGAAGGTTGTGTATCAGGGCTGGTAACTCGGCACGTAAAAATCAACTACCAGTCATTAGCGGACCGGAGTTCTGCTGTGGTGACCCCTAACCGGGAAAAGCCGAAAGAAACAACAAGTTTGATTTGAGCAAGCTTTGTATATAGATAGCAAAACTTTGAATTCCGTATTGGTAGTACAAAGCATAAAAATGAAGGAATGGAATCTGGAAATTAATCTGGAATAAATATATAGAGCATGTCTGTGTTAATGTCATAGCAACTGGCATTGTATGGTAGAGATGAATAAAAAAGAAACTGCATCACATGCTTAAAATACCATTGCTAAAAGGGACTTTTTTAATAGAAATATGAATTCTGTTTTAGAGCCAAACATAATTAAAATAGTAGGTACCACATGATGCATTGCTGAATATTAAAATAAAATATTAGCTAATCACTTCAATTTTATACGTTTTATGGATATACCTAGAAAAAATCTGCAAAGTCAGTTAGTAATGAACTACAGCAGTATAAAATAATAAAGAACAACAGCTGAATATAGCCTTTTTTTTTTTCTTTTCCAAGATGGTGTTAAGGGGATGGCGGAGCTTTTTTGATGGACTGTGATTAGCTTCTGAATTCTAAGCAAACTGGTCGAACTCTATATTTAGTTGGGTTATTTGTGTGCATACTAGTCCTGTTTTTATTAAAACAGAACCTGTTACCTCTAATCTTTCTTTTTCTGGACTTGATAAAGTTAGTTTGGTTTCTGTTCAAACCTTATATTTTATTTAGTCTCTTTTTTTAATTATCTTTTATTGGTTGAATTAGAATATAAAGCAGGTTATACAACATTTTTTCAACAAAGGTGTGCAAGTTAAATATATTTTAATTTCGTTTGATTTCTGCTTCTAAAATGTTTCCTTCGTGTGTAGTTGGTTCTCACTTTCATTCTGTACAACATTGAAATTTTTCTCGTGGTTTAAACTGCAATCACAGTCCATCCCTCACCCACCTAGGTAAAAACAAAATAATATAGTCTCAGCTCAACAAACAGCACACTCACCTTTGGTGGAGGAAGATCAGAAGACTGTGGGTTCTGTTGCCAAATCAGGTAGTTGAATTCATTTTTCAGTACTGGCACTCTAGTGTAGCATAAGGGGGTGTTGCACTCCTGGTATGCAGTGATTCTGATGAGAAGTAAAGCTGAGGCTTCATATGTCTTAATTGGTAGTAGCTCAAGTGAATGTATAAGATCCCATGGCACTTGTTGCAAAGAAAAAGTGAAGCTCCCTGGGGCCCAGGCCAAATTTCCCCTATTCAATATGAATACCACCTCAGGTCTTCCATGAAAAGAGGCCATTGCCTTAATGGGACTAAGCCAGTCAACAAAGTGTAAGTAAATAAATAAATGAGTATGTGTATTGAGACTTGGAATGTGACAAGCTCACTGCTTATTATTTTGAACTGGATAAACAAATCCATTCAAACAAACTGTATTTAGTTTAGGTGTCAGAGCCTGCAGTTTAGGCAGTAAACATCTTTCACTTGTACCCTTAATCAGACAGAAGCATTTTTTGATTCCACATAGAGGAAAAGGTTTCCTTGACCTGTAGTGATTTTCCACTGTAACTGCACCTGCAAAATAGAGCTTACCCATCGGATCTTCATCCAGAAGAGTTATGGTCGCAGATTAAGGCTGCAGAATGACCTTCCAGTGTATTTATTTTAAACATGTTGCAGCCCTTTGATGCTACATCATTTTGGGGTAGTGTCAGTGTGGATGTAAAGTACCAGCAGCAGTATTTTATAACATCACCCCACCTTCAACAGAATACTGGTACCAGTTTTCTGTCTACCGCATTCACAACAGAGTATGTGTTTCTGCTGACATGGCCTGTGACAGAATGGCAATCTGTCACAGATTAGTTTCTCTGGCTTGTGTGCAGAAGGTGACAAAATAGGCTCTGTCATCACTATGACCCTGAATTTTATAAAATTGATAATCAGATGAATTAATATTTTAATTTGCTGAAGCAAGATATTAGTCATTTTGTTTCTTCTTCTTGCCATAATGCATATGTTATACCAGCAACTGCAGTTTCCTAAGTAAGTTTAACCAGGGTCTGCATAGTTTATTTGGAGAGCTGATGTGTGGGTTGTAATATCTTTTTTCCTGATAAAGCTACTGATGCTTACTTTTGTGATACCATACAAATTTTGAATTCTGAACAGTTCTACTTCAGTTTTTCCACATAGATGTTTGCCATGTCAACTGTATGTAATGTCTTAAATATTTATTACCCCTTTTGTACTAGACCTTTTAAATGATATTTTGCATCCTAATTTACATAACCATGACAGTTTGTCTGCTGTTCCTTGTAGAATCATTAACTTTGTTTCAGGACTGCCTCATAATTGTCCTGCCTTCCCATCAAGCCTTTTTTCTCAAGACAGTTTACTTCAGGTTTCAGTGCCTACCAGTCTTTCAGACTCAGTGCAAAAAATTATGGTGGTATTGGAGTGCACATGTCTGTATTCTTAAGAAGCCATCTCACCACCAGTCTCATAATTTAAGTAAGGTAACAGTCTTGAACTTCTCTGTATACTTTTCTGCTCCATATCATAACTGGCTACAATATCCACTCCATATCACTTATACCCCAAGAGGCATATACCTCCCTGCTGAACCTAACACTGTTCACTTGGGCGACTTCAACTGTTCCTCTATTAACTGGGCAACTTTGACTACCTAAAATTAATAGACACAAAGATTACTAGACTTCAGTTGTGCTAGATGTCTGGACCAACCATTTCAAATCCCAACTAAAGGTGCAAACATTTTGGTCCTGCTTCTAAAATATTGTCACCCTCTGTTCATCACCTACAGTTACCATGTCACTGGTCAAATCATCATTGTGTGATACACACTATGGGGATAAAATCTGTCATACCACAAAACTCTTATGCCATTAGAGACTACTAAGGCAACCTAATCTACCTTACTGATAACCTGATGGAATTCAAACACCCTCATCACCTTGATAACTCAAATCTCGCATGCTGCCACATTGTAGATAAAACGTGCATCAAGGCACCTGTCCCCATAAGACATAAATACAATTTCAGTTCAGGAATAAACACCTATGATATAAACCTAGTGTTAAACGAGCTAAATAGTAAAAAGAAGACACTTGTAGCCTGTAAAAGCAAGTGTAAGATGCTGTCATTTAGCATTGAACTCAAAATGTTCAAAAAATAACTCCGAGACAAAGTCAAATTCTCCAAAAGTATGTACAAATTGAGAATTGCTACCGCAGTTAATGACAACAACAAAGCCTTCTTTAGCTATGGCAGAAGTCTTAGAAGTAATGACCAGCAGTGCTAAGAGCTAATGCACATTACCAACTTTTACTTATCCCCTGTTGACATAGAGCTGAATTTTCCACTAATATATTGACTAACTTTGCTCCCATGTCTACACCTAACTTTACCCAACTTGTTTGCACACCGCCCCTTCTGATCACCACCAAGCAAGTCCTGAACACTGTGTCCAAAGCCAAAAACATGTACTTCATGGGTCTTGATAAGGTACCAGACACACACTGGTAGACTAGCTCCTAAGCCTGTTCATCCTCAGCCTCTTCCCTGGATTTGTGCCAAAGGAATGGAAAACTGCAGTAATCATCCCAGTCCATAAAGGGGGGATCCATTACTGATCCAGGAAACTATAAACGTATAAGCCTGAGCAGCCTTATCTGCAAAAAATTGGAATGTATCATCATGGAACTTATTAACAAGGCTATCCGCAGTCTACAAGCCCTGGACCCAAGTCAGTTTGTATTTGTTAAAGGCAGATACTACCTTCTGACCCCTCGTGGTCTTCACTGAGTATGTCAATTGTCACTGATGAATTAGTCAGTCATATCAATTCACAATACCTACCTGGACCATCCCATATTCTGGCATTACTGATAAGCTAATCAAGCTAAATGAAAAAATCCCTGTCACCCACTGAATAGCAAACTGGTTAACTGACAGAACCCAATCTATTATTGGTGGAGGTATACACTCTTCAAAGAGTAGTTACTAGCAGTCCCCCCTAGGGATAAGATATAGGATCTTTTTTCTTTCGTATTTACTTCTGTGATCTCAAGGCTGACATCAGCCTTGGAGTTGTCATTAACTCCCCATCTAACTTCCTGATTCTTTAGAAGTGTGTAACATGCAAAAGTAAATAGTGCCTGGATCATGACCTAAAGCAAAATGTCAAGAAATGTTGCATTATGCTGTTTGGCAAACCTGGGCACTCATGAACCTGCCACATAGGTGACACCCCTTTGAAAGTTGACTCAGCCATTACAGAACCAGGCAATTTTTTGACAATGGACTCTCCTCCGATCACCAGTTATCCACTGTTAGAGAATCCTTCTACCTTGCCAACGAAATCACCTGGGGTATTTCTTGCAGATCTAAGCAAGTTATAATTCCTCTCTAATACTCCCTCACCAGACTCATAATGGACTATAAAAGCCCTATTCTGTATGTGCTGTGCAAGCACATGACACAGCTTGAGGGATAGCAGCATTTTCTTACTAAGATAAGCAAGGGCTTATCTTCCTTGAGCTACTAAGACTGCCTAATTAATGCACTCACTCTCTCTTTTCTGTTTCCTACAGACTCTTGAGAGGTAACCTCTGTATAGCCCGCAGAGCCTCAAAAGATTCAGTCCTATGTGACTTCCTGCTCATCCTCAAAAGTAACACTCTAAAGACCATCTCAAGAGATTTGAACTTCCACCAAAACATAAATAAGATATGCTCATAAGATAGATAATGTATTCCAGCATCTCTCTTTTATAAAATAGATTTCCTTTGTATGTGAAGCAATCAGTAAAAACAAAATGAAAACCCAGCAAAGCTAGAAGTTCCACTGAGTGACCTCCCAAACCTCTTGTATCAGAGGCACGTGGGATATATGCAAATGATCCTTATGAACATCAGGTGTTTCAGATAATTGGCAATTCTGAATACCCATGACTTGTTTCATCATTTTAATGGACAATTTCAGGCTAATAAAGCCAAACCCCACTAGCTGTGGATATGCATATTTCGGCCTTGTTATGACCTCATCAGCACAGTGCAAGCAGAGTGTTTGGCTGCACATTAGAAACACAGGGCTGTTATACCCAGCTGATGTCTATTATCATTAGGGTCACTGCACTTGTTTTAGTTTGATGTTTGGGATATTTTTGCAGTGACCTTAATGATAATAGACATCAGCTGGGTATAACAGCCCTGTGTTTCTAATGTGTAGTCAAACACTCTGCTTGTGCTGATGAGGTCATAACGAGGCCGAAATATGCATATCCACAGCTAGTGGGGTTTGGCTTTATTGGCCTGAAATTGTCCATTAAAACGACGAAAAACGTTATGGGCATTCAGAATCGCCAATTTGCTGAAACATCTGATGTTCGTAAGGGTCATTTGCATATATCTCATGTGCCTCTGATACAAGAGGTTTGGGAGGTCGCTCAGTGGAACTTCCAGTTTTGATGGGTTTTCATTTTTGTTTTTACTGATTGGCTTTTCAGTGACCTTCTCACTCACTGTTTTAGTTTGTATGTAAATAAAAAAAAGCTCCCTGACATTCTTTAAGCATAACCTGGATGAATGGATGGGCAATCATAAATAGACCCTGTGTCTGGCCCCTTAAGCCCTCATTGAAATGGGTCAAAACTAGGTATGAGTTGGGATATTGTGACAAAACTACTTAGTGGTCCTCTGTATCAACAACCTAGTGTTAACCTGTGAATGTTTCCTTGTTTAAAATAAATTATCTTTATTACAGCTTCTGCTTTTCGGTTCTTCTTTGCTGTTACCGTTTGATTTACCTCCTTAACACCTATGTGGTATTGAGTGTCAAACATCTGGCAATCTACACACATCTTGTATTCCAGAGAATTTTCTGAAAAATAAACTTAAAAAGGAAAAGATAAACAAATGTAAATATTTTGTGAAAAATAAAAGCTATTACACCTGTGCAAGTAGCAGTATTATCAGTAGAAGTATTCTTTACAGTGATAATAGTGCATTCATGGTCCATAAATACTGTAGTATATTATAATTCACACAAATCCCAAATTATATTTTTTGTAAACTTTCACAAATTTTCATATCTTCAAAACTGTACAACCTAGGCATATATTGTTAAACATTTTTTTTAACCAGAGAGAAACTTTCATATGACAACAAGAAGTTCCTCTATAAGTGCATATTTATTGAGGGGTTATGAAACCATATGTTTAGTTGAATAATCAGCAATACAAATAACATTGGATATCTGTCTAGATGTGCGGCTTACAGTGCAAATATTAGACAGTTTTCTCCGATACCATCAAAGATTTCACCTAATGCCATTCAGCAGTTTGCAAGTCACTTAGTTTTTGAAGTATTAAGTACATATGGAAATATTGCTTATTTTCATAAATTCTAGCAAGCAACTAGCAATATGTTTAATCTAGTGTGACATAAACAAGTATTTTCAGTGAATTGCCATGTCCCTCATATTGGTGTTTCACATCATACAACTCAAATTGTAGGCCTCTCAGTTATGAAAATATGAACATAAATATGAATAATAAGTAGCAAACGGCAATTTGTTTTTATGAGATAGACTTTTGAATGATTTTATGGTTGTATTTAAATATACATTAAAATGCATTTATTTTATTAATTCAAGTTTTTACTTGTTAATACATGTTTAGATCAGGGGCATGAAACTAATGATTGTATTATGTAGGGGTTATTTATGTAACTGAGTGAATTTTATTTTATTTAATTGGTGGTCACATGACAGTTGTATTGTTATTTAAAGAGGGGTATTTTAGTGAATTATTGACTCAGATGAAGCCCAGGTAGAGATGGGCAAAAGCACTTAGTCTGTGTTTGTATCTTTGAATAAACCGAGGTTCCATTTTTTAGCCACTGCTGTGATTAATATAAATGAAACACTGTTGTTGTTCTGTTTATTTTGTGTTTAATATTTTGTCTGTTCTTCAGTTTGCATTTAAAACTTGGTATCCCACAATTCCATTGGAGTGGGTGGGTTCACATAATTATGTATGCAGATATTATGTTAATCAACGTACAGATTTTTGGCCAGTTGTACCTATTTTTCATGGTCCTTTGTCCATATTTTTTATGATTCCAGGTTGAGAGGTATGGGTATGAACTGGAATCATTCAAAAAAGGTATTTTAGGCTTGAAATAGTTGTTACTGAATAAGAGAAATGCTATTTTCTTGGTTTGCCTTTGGCTTAAGTGAGGAATGGCTGTGGACACTTGTGTTTTGATTGTAGAACATTTATTTAAGAAGCTAGAATTTTTTTTCTCTTTACATCCCCTCACCAGTAAAATGAAACTTCTTGAAAAGATTACAAGTCTCGTTTTGGCTCTTATACAATTTATTTATGCTTACAAGTCACAATCAACTTCTGTAGTGACCCTATGAATTGCCACCAGCATTCACAGAGTTTACTAGACTTGAGGGAAAATGGAAATAAAGTACCAGACCTTTCTTTGGTACATGCATAGACAGTTTAGATGTTACCATTTTGTTTACTGCATATGTATGGAATGCTGGAGAAACCTTGAGCACCCAAAGAAAACCAAAGTGATGTGCAGACTCCGCATGGAATGCGACCCAGCTGAGAATCAAACCAGAGAAATTCTTGCTGTAGGGTTATATAGAGGTATGGACAAATGTAGAACTAGTGTTCAGGGGCAAGTTTATCTAATGATATGTAGAGGCAGACTGCATTTTCTGAACCTGAACTGCTTTTGATTTGATTATACTTATATTTCGTCTTTGCAAAGAAATAGTCATATTAGTAATGATAACACATTCTTCACAGTAAGCAACCTGAGCCATATGTTTTCCTGTCTGATGAACTTTCATGAGCACAGCAGAGAAATGTTTCAGTAATGTAGACTTAAGCGATAAATCATTGCATTCGCTGTTTTTGGATAACTATATCAGAATTTTAAACAAAGGTAGCAGTTTTCACTGAATTTAGTACAAGTTATCAGGTGACCATGCTTGAAAGCAGGGAAAGACCAGTACATGTTTTCCAGAAAAATGTTTCCTGTTTCTGAGTAGATTAAAAAGAAACAAACTACACCATCAGTACTCATAAGAAGGTTATCTTTCTACACAGATCAGTGGGACCTGGTAACATCACACGGGAGTAAAAATAGATGTTTTCTCAAGTTATAAAGCAGAGATTATTTCAAAGCCTATTTCATCTGCAGAATTTGTAACCTTTTTTGTAGGTTCATACTTGGATACTAGGCAAACAACCATTAGCACCTTTATAAGTCTAGCCAAACATCCAAATGTATCCCATAAGTTTAAGGGTGGGCCTTTGTAAGTCTAGCCAAGCATTCCAAATGTATCCCACAAGTTTATGTGCCTTAGAGGTTATATTAAGGCATGTATGTAAGCTAGGGTAAGATTCATATGCTGCCTTGGTCCATTAGAGCATGGGTGCTAGATTTAGGCTGTATTCCCAACTTCCTATCCACTGAGATGGGTTTCTCTTGAATAAGGTTAGGAAAAAGCTCTCCTTCACGTGGATGGGAAGAAAAAGGGGAATTCTCTGAAACACATACCTGTCCCTCCAACACGTCCTCTTTTTGTCGCAAGTAAAGTTTAAATCCCAGAGTAGAGTAATTGTGACGCTGTTTATTTTGCAGGTATGCAAAATGTCCAACAGAGTGGGATCAAAGGATGCCTTGTATATTAGGCATAGATTATATATAGGGAACAGAGATAAGGATATGAGGCTGTCTGTGTAGGACAATGCTATTCATGCCCTGTAGTCTTTGTGTGAGGAAACTGTGTGTACATTCTAGTTGTTGCATGTGCCTGGTCAGATACATACCGCAGAGGGCTTTGAACTAAATGATGGGCTTGATGAGGGCCAGATACACTAGAACAATGACTTCCATGGACCTAAATGCTATGGCCTTGCTTATAAGTTAAGCAACATAGAATGAAAGTGACTCCAGCTGTCCCAGTAGGTTATGTTTTAGGCTATTTGGAGGAATCCTGGGATGTTGTAGATGCAGTGTTTTTGGCCTTTGGGTAATGCATCTAGAACCTGCTTCCTAATGTTAGTTTGGAGGGTTATGCTTGATGGTATTTCCTTGCTAAAGAAAGCCTTTAGGTTGTCTTTTTCCTGGGATGCTATCTTTACCACAAATCTGGCTTTACTAGATATAATTTGCCCACTTAGTTGTTTGTTTAGATTGATGAGAGTGTTTTTATCGTGCTGGATGTAGCACTTCCTAATCTTGGCTATGACTTATTTCCTTTATTGTACAACCTGTTTGTTTGAGTCACACCAGTGTGGTTTGATTTTTTTAGTTCTGGGTTTTGTTTTGTTGTTTGTGACTATCGTGTGCTGTGGATGTTTATGGTATATAGTACTTCTGGAGTATTTCTGCTTTATTTCTGATGGGCACAGCTGGTATCTATGTTTTTATTTGCATGACTGTACAGGGTTGCTATAAACAGTTCTGCAGAGGCAGCTGTGTTCTCAGGGTTTTTGACAGATTATCATTTAGTAGTAGAAAGTTTGCCTTAAAATAAATGTTATGGATTTAGCTGGGGTCACAGAACTGACTGATTATTACAAAAGACACAACTTTGCAAGTGTGACCTTACCAGAGAAAATGCTGTAATAAGGGGAGTACAGCACTCTCCCTGTTGTGAGATCCAGGTCAAGTATATTTGCACCATTACTGGGCGTATGAACTATCTGGTCCAATGTGTTTGTGTTTACAAAATCTAGGAATCTCTGGACCTGTTAGTTTTGGTTTGGGTAAGTATCTCAGTGTATAGTGGGGTAGTTGAAGTCGCCCATGAATATGGTATTGGGCTTATTGGGGTGAACCTGCAGTAAGTTTAAGTATGGGTTATGGGTTTCTTGAGTTAGAGAGGATGACCTATAGCTTGCAAGGATATGATATGGGACTTTTTCTCTGGAAATCTGGACATGGAGAAGGTCAATGCCATCATTCTGTTTGGTCTTGAGGTGAGCTGCTTGTTATAGATTGAGGCACCTCCACATTTGGTCCTTGCCTGTGCAGTAGCTGGCTTAAATATGTGGAAGGCGTTGTAGCCATGTACTGCCAGGTTGCTCTCCATAGCTTTAAACCATGTCTCAGTAACTGTATAGATGTCCACATCCTCCAGGGTGAAGAGATCCTGGAAAGAGTGGAGTTTTTAGTTTAGGCTCCTGGAATTTGCCAGTAACACCTTTACATTCCCTTGGGTTGGTTTTGGTATGTCGGAAGGTTTGTAAGTTTAGCATTGTTAAAAAGGCACTATGGGGGAGGACAGTGTTTTAGTCAATTTTCAAAAGCCTAGAGGGAACAGATGTAGACCATTTCTCTGGTCATTTACACCCACATGGACTATGACTGAGTCATACTAGCACTTGTGGTGTAATTACTTGAGTGTGTGGGTGATTTGGCAGATCTTTGACACTGATGGACAGCTATTCTTGATTTTCTCTTTATTCAGCCTGGTGAGCAGGATATCTGTATTTATCACAATGGAGTCTCCTGTGATTAAAATATTGGGTAATGTGTTGGCTTGTATTATGGGCTTTGTAGTTGAGGCTTTAAAGGTTGTTGTTGCATATGTTATGTTGGGTGTTTTTTTGGTGGAGTGCTTTTGGTGTTCCTGTGGATTCCTTTTGTGGGACGATTATCTAGGAGGTCTTTGGGGTTTAGAAACTTTCCTTGTAAGTGCCTCAGCATATGTTGGTCAATGTGTTGGGTCCATACTATGTGAGGTAGGTGTAATGCATACTTTACTGACAACCTGATTGTTATTTTGAATTCTTTTGTGCGTGAGTCTTGCCTCTAGTAACATTGTGTAATTACTTCTCTCATATATTGTATCTGGTTGTCTAACGATTAGTTGGTTGTCAGAGAACATGAGACAATTTGTACTTTGTCTCAGAAAGCCCATATCTAGCAAGCTGACAGCAGAGACATTGGAAGATGCCCATCCATGGTGTCAAATCTTTTTTAGGTGTACTACAATGGGGTGATACAGCATGGCTTTACAGCAGGCTAATTTGAATGTCGTGAGGGTAGAAACTGCAGCTAAGCTATGTGTGATTAAATTTGTGCGGCAATGCATGTCACCTTGCAGACAAGTTGCTCTTTGTGCAACTGAGTACTTGGTAAAGTTTCAGGGGAAATATTAAGTTTCTAAGTGCCTGTGTCTATGCAATGCACTGCTTAAATGCAATGTGACAAGCAGTGGAATTTATAGACTCAAAAAAAAAAAGTGACTAAACCACCTAAAAAAGCCCCATGGTCAATGAAACAATCTCACTTTAAGCCTCCATGAGTGTTTCCAAACTCAAATTTTTATTTTATTTTATTTTACGTTTGTTGACCGGGCTAGTCCAACTGGATATAAGTCCATTTTCAATGGAGGCCCGGGGAGAAAAGCTCCAAGAAACAAAATAAACACACTATCGTATATAATACGAGACATTTAGAAGTACAGTTGAATGTGCAGATAATCATCCTATACATTGCATTGTGTTACAGTTCTATAAACATAATCATGATACATTTCAGCTATGGTTAGCCATGCAAATATTTTGCTAACAATATAGTATAAGAGAAATACTTTTGTTTTATTTGACTTAAAAAGTAACTAGGTTATACACTCTCTTAGAAGTTAACAGACAAGTAACTAGTTTGTACAGTAATGGCAGTAATGCCTTGAGAAATTAGGGGTAGTTAGCCTGGGTTAGAACAAGGGCATAACCATTGTGATTTAAGGTATGGGTTCAGTTTGGTTTTAAGTAATGCTATAGAGGTAATGGTGGATAGGTCTTTTGGGAGGGAGTTCCAGATTTTTCCAACTGTGTTGCCAAACAAGGAGTCACCTGCCAAGTTGGTAGCTTTGCCTATTTGTACAAGTGGTTTATTTGCTGAGCGTAGGGTCTTGAGATTGTTATAGGGGATGATTAAGTTAGTAAGTATAGGTATGTTAGTAGGTTGGTAGAGAATCTTGTGGGCAACTGTTAATTGATTAAATAGTATTATATTTGGCAGTTCTAGCCATCCTAGCTGTTTAAGATTATCACAACGGTGGGCTCTAAAGGCAGATCCAGTTGCAAATCTAGCAATGTTATTATAGGATATTGCTAGTTTGTTGATGTTGTTTTTATATAGTTTTGTATATATAGGTGAGGCATATAGGAGGGTAGAGATTAAGTGGGTACGGGCAATGGTGGTCCTGGCTAGTGGTGACAAAAAGGATTTAATCCTATATAGGGATCCTCGTTTTTTGTTGACTGATTTTATAGTACTATTAATATGAGAACCAAAGGTGAGGTTGTTGTCAATAAGAACCCCAAGAAGTTTAGTAGTGCAGTCAGGAGATATAATAATGCCATTGCTTGATGTGACAGTAAAAGTAAGTGGGGAGGCCCAATGTGTGGGAGTGAATAGTAGAAATTTTGTTTTTTTGTGATTCAGAATGAGGCAACAATGTAGAAGCCATTTTTCAACTATGTTAAACACATTTTGGGTTGTGGACTGTAAGACAGATCGTGAGGTGGCAGAGCATATTAGTTTGGAATTGTCTGCATATTGGATACAAGTAGCTTGAGGTATAACAAAGTATAGATCGTTTATAAAAATAGAGAATAGGAGAGGACCTAATATGGAACCTTGAGGGACCCCAAGGGCAATTGGAAGGTGGGAGGATAGGTTGTTTGCCCATAGGACAGCCTGCTACCTGTTATCTGAGTATGATTGGAACCATTGAATAGCTAGTGTGTTTAGAGACAGGGATTTGAGTATATTTATGAGTAGGTGGTGGTTAACCATATCGAAGGCTTTGAAAGGTCAATGAAGAGGGCTAAGGATAACGTATCTTTGTTAAGATTCTTATTAATACAATCTGTGAATGATAAAAGAGCAGAGGTGGTGCTATGAAATGGTCTAAAACCATGTTGGGAGTTGGCTAGTAAATTGTTTTCTATTAGGTGGTTTAACAGCTGTTTATGAATGCATTTCTCCATGATCTTAGCCAATGGAGATAAAATGGCTATAGGTCTATAATTTGATAATTCATTCGAGTTGCCTTCTTTTTGCAAGGGGATAATGTGAGAGATTTTCCAGATTGATGGGATAGTTCCTTCTGTAATAGTTCTATTTATCAGGATGGATACTGGGAAGGCTATGGCTTTTGCTGCTTTTTGCAGGTATTCTGCAGGTAATAGATCTGCAGAGAGGGTGGTAGGTTTAAGCTTATGTAAGAGTGTACAGGCAAGGGATGTAGGAACAGGCTGAAAGTGAAATGAAGGGGGTGCATTGGTGATGGAGGTGCTTGATGATGATGATTCAGGGGATAGCTGATTAGCAAGAGATTGAATAGTCTCTGTGAAGAAAGTGTTAAAGGTATTGACTATTTGAGTAGGGTAATTGTGATCCGTGCCTAAAGGGATAGGTGTGACTGAATGCCCGGGGTGTAAGAGTTTATTAATGCCAGACCAAAATCTTTGTGGTTTATTTTGGTTTGTTTGTTGGAGCTCAAAGTAAAAATTCTTTTTGTCTAACAATTTGGCTTTTTTTGTTTCATTTGTAAGCTGTCTAAACTTTAATTGATCAACAAGGTTTTTAGTTGAAAGCCAATTTGCCCATAATTTGTTTCTAAGGAGGATTTTTTGTTTGATAGTTTTTGAGAGCCATGGGGCTGGTTTAGTCTTGACTCTAATTGAACGTGTTGGGGCGTGGAAGTCTAAAATAGTTAAGAATTTTAAATTAAAGTATTGTACTGATTCATCTAGAGGTAGGTTTTTTAGGGGTGAACAATCACATGCCAAGAGTTCATTTTGAAAGCTATCAGTGTTAAAGTTATTTTTGGTCCTTATTGTCTTGTAGGTTGTTGTGTTTGGAATATCATTTTTATATCTGATTATAAAGGTCAGTGAATGGTCACTTACATCTTCAGGGAGAGTTCCTACTTTGTAAGTTTGGAGGTGACTGTTTATAAGAATCCAGTCTAAGGTACTTTCCTTACCATTAAGTTTATTGGTCCTAGTAGGGGATGTAATGGTTTGGGTAAAACCATATAGGTTAATATGAGTAGGTGGTTGTTCAGAGGAACAGCTCTTCCAATTAATATTGAAGTCACCAAGCACTATGGTTTCATGTGGGTAAGCATTAGATAGCCAACTGAGAATATCCTCTATGGTGCTGGAGTTATTACCAGGGGGAAGATAAATACAGATGATGTAGATGGATTTATGTTTATTAAGTTGTAATTTGGAAGTAAGGATTTCAGCCTTATTTATAGGTGGAGGTTGAGAATCTATAGGTGTCACCTGTAATTCACTTTTGTAGAGAATAGCTACTCCCCCACCCTTCTTAGCTTTACAGTCTAGCCTCAGGATATAGCCAGGTGGAATAATCTCATTATCTTGTGTTGAGTTCTTGAGCCATGTTTCAGTAAGACATAGGATGTCAAATGAATTTACATCCATGAGTGCATGTAAGTGGGCAACTTTGTTGTTTATGCTTCATATGTTAAGATGAGCTATCAAGAGTGAGTTAGAGGGTCTGCCTAGCAATTGTGAATTAACAGGAATTGGGGTGTGGGGCAGTGAAGTAGTGGTAGAGGTTGGTCCAGGGTTTGGGTGGATATCACCATATATTAAGGGTTGAAATTGTACTCTTATTAAAAGTTTTAAGAACCTACTTGTGTACTCCTGGAATTTTCTAGTTCTTGGACTATAGAATTTAATGTGGGTCAGTCTGTGATACTTAGATGGTAGGTAGGTAGCTGTGCTGGGTGTAAATGTATTGCTGAGAAGGACTTCAAGTGTTGGTATAGAGGTTTGCCTTATGGAGTTATAAAATCCTAGGCAATAAAGGTATTCATAGAATGTAAGTAAGTAAGGTATAGAAAGGAAAGGTAAGAGTAGTATTAAGAGAAGCACCTTTGGGAATGGTGAGCTTGATGAAGGGTAGCATAATGAGGTAGTAGTTACAGCTTAGTGAAGAGGGAAGGTACCTGTTTAGGTTTGTGTTTAACAGAAATGGTAATGGGTTATATCACTTTAAGGAGGTGGGTCATGTGGTCATGAGTCTGCTTTTGGTCTGCCACAAGAATTGCAGTCCCAGGCTTTTTTTTTCTCAACATGTTAACATTTCATTTGCATACATTATACATTACATATGTGTTCTTTCTTTGCAACAGTCCTCATTTAGTCCAACATTACATATATTGCTCAGTTCTTGCCTTCCCTTAAATCTCACTCCTCTTTCTGAACATTATTCAGCATGTATTGTCCCCACAAATTCCATTTATTTCTATGTAATTTTCTTCTTCCTTTTTTCTAGAGAGTCCATTTCGGGTTCTTTTATCTGTTTTACAGTATTCAGTACTTAAAGTACAGTTGGTTTAAATTTTGATTTCTATTTTGTAGTCATTCCTTTTTTAGCAGCCAATAGAATTATATTTAATAAGGCATTACTATGTCTTGGCAATTCAGATCCTGTGTCCCAGCTCAGAGGTATCATTTCCTTAGTTGCAGCCATTTTCCCCTCCATATTTCTGGCACAGTATTCTCTAGAGTATTTTTAAAATCTGCCAACTCATTACATTCCCCCCAAAAAAACATATTCCCAGGTACCTTTTTCTTCAAAATCACACCAACATTTGCTATCTACATGAGGAACATTCTTTAAAGTCTGCTTCGAATATAAAAAATACCTAGGTAAACATTTCCAAGCAAAAATCTTAAACCTTCTAGACTTTGTTGCATACTTGGAATCCATACACATCCTCCCATTGCTCCCTTGTAAATTTCTTTTCCCCTCTCTCTCCCACCTCTTTTCAAACCACCTCTGACTGATTTTTATAGTTATCCTGCAGTATTTTATATGCCCTACTAATTATCCCCATTTCTACTGTAGCTTCTGATCTAGATTCAACTACAAACTCAACCAGCCAGGTCTTTCACTTAGGACTCCCCTATCCATTTCTTTAAACCTATAATTTGATATCAATCCCTGGTAGGGAAGGTAGTCTCTAACCTGCAGTCCAAACTCCTTGACCACATCCCATTGTATTACTTTGCTGTTTTTAGTTATTTGCTCTGATCACCACCTTGGTTCCTTTACTAATTTCACCAGTAAATTCCAGCCCCTTCTTGTCAATTTTCCATAACCCTATTTTCAGTCATCCCCACTGGCATAACCTCTCAACTGTCCCTGATTTTGACTCAGATTTTAGCTCTGTCTCTGTTAATCCCTCCTAAAATCTGGTGAATTTTGGAGAGAAAGTGGTGATTTATACTTAATAAATAATGACAATAATTAGAGTTATAGACTTCCTTTACCTCAGAAAATGTTTTTTGAATTCACATTCTCTTACTATGTCAATGTCTCTAGCTAATAGTGCTAATATTTGAAAGGAGTTGCTGATTATTTCTGGATTTGTCCCCGATTCTGTTGACATTTGACGCTGATTGGTTGAGAGTTATGCCTAATGGCAACATTTCCTTTCTTCATTCCCATGCTGGCTTAGTTGCAGTCCCAGTCTTCTTAATGGAAATACATACTTTAATTAACCAAAAGTGAAAAGGTACCAGAACCAAATCAAACTACATACAACAAGTTAATTAGAGGGTGATACTAAGGTAGACAAGCCAGCAATAAGGAACATGCACTTTAAGGCAATTTCAAAATACACTAGCAGCATTTAGACCAGGGAAAAGCAAGTACACTTTATGTTGCTGAAATACAGAACATGCAATGAATAATTTGAAAATACGTCAGCTGTTCTCAGAAACAATAAAATGTCCCTCTGGTCCTTATCTCACCAGGAGGGAAACAGAAGCACTAATCCCAAATTGATTCATGAAAAGCACTTCCTTGGCTCTCTGTTGATTGGTAGTCTAGTCTAGATGTTACAGATTTTAAAAGTAATCTGAATGTAAGGGAGTAACACACTGAATATTGCAGTGTGCATTAAATGAATGGAATGATGTGAAACAGGCTAATACAGGCTTCAGAAGTCTAAGGGGAGGGCCTGCCCAGTTTGATTTTACAATAGGGGTGGGCAACTCAAAAGCCACCAAGTTTAAAAACCACAACAGGAGCTAGGTGAATGTGAAAACATTCAGGTCCAGAAAATCAGTAAGTAAAATGCATGAACAGAGCAAGCACTGCAGGAGGCAACTCAAAATAATCAAAACAGTTAAGCACAGACACAAAGAAAGAAAATAAAATTACTTTTCTAGGCTTGTTTTCTGATTTTAAAACTCCAGCAGAGAATCAGATACTGATTGCTTGCAAATGTATCCTGAGTTTTATTAGAAGATCAGGCCCAGCTAAACTGTTGTATACTGAATATCAGTAAACAAATCAAAATAACCAATGAAAACAAGTGGAATCTGAATCCCAAGTGTTAAAACGTTGCCATAGATCAGGAGTATATCAAACTCTCACCTAGATACATACACACCACAGGCTGTCCCAAAACACAGGCCTACATATTTCTCAAAACAGGGAATAACATCAGTAAACAAAATGCATAAACAGAACAGGTACTGCCGAAGGCAGCTGTAACTGGTTATAAAATTAACTACAGGTACAAAAAAAGAAAATTATGTCCCTGGCTTATTTTGTGATTTCAAAACTTCATCAAAAAACAAATACTGATGCAAATGCAGTCCAAATCTAATTAGAAGACCAGATTAGTTGCAAATGACTAACTCATTTATTTAGTGGTGGAAAAGGCTATACAAATGGTCTGTTTGCAGAAAAGTAGGAATGATATTCCATTCCAGATTCTTTAAGGTAAAGAAGTGAAGACAAGTTCGGGATTTTCAAAATCTAAATAAATTTCTTAATTCAAAGAAGTTCAGAATATTAACTCTGCTGCCTTGTCTTATTATGTTACCTCAAGTATCCTGAATGGTAACCCTTTGACTTAAGTGGGTAGTATGCATATCAATATTCTTCCACAAGGAAGTCGCACAGGGAAATGATAAAGATTTTTATTTCATTATTTATTTTATTTATATTTGTTTGCCAGGGTAGTGTACTGATCTCAGTGAAACATTTGCAGGCACAACCCACATGAACAGGATCACATTAGAACTGAACAGAACATATTTGTACATAAAAAGGCTATGCTAAAAAATATACATATCTACATATGCAAGAATATGCTACAACATTTAGTTGAAAAAGGAAAAGTTTACAATATCAAGACATGTATGGAAAAATGGAGCAGAGCTTTTTGGGTAAGATGTAGCCATAACAAATGAGATGGCTTATGCAGGATAGCAGCATATTGTTATATAGAGAGATATGAAAACATTACAAGCAGTGAGTGTGAATAGTTGTAGAAAAGCATACCATGTGGAGAAGACCGAGAAATGGTAAGACAGTCAATGCACAGGGGAAAGAAGTAGAAAGGAGAGGAAGTGTGAGAGATGCAAAGAGGGAAATAGGAAGAATGAGAGGCAGTAAGAGAGGAGATAATACAGTAAAATAGGGATAAAGGGATGTGAGATAGCTACAGGTTCATGCAACATGACGTGAGTGAATGCAACTGCACTTTGGGTGAAGAGGTGCTCCTTGAACTGTTATCTGAAGTGCTAGTACCTCTGGATATCTCTGAGAGGAGTGGAGTCCCATAGTTCAGGTGTTTGGATGGAAAATGCATGGTCAGTGCAGTGAAGTTTAGTTTTTGGAGTTGTTAGAGTGGATTAAGATTAAGAGATACCCCCAAGATTAAATGTTGGCGTTTGGTGAAGAGTATGAGCGAGGGGGAAGATCTCTCAGGAGAAAGGACTTTGTGAATTAGTGATCCTAGTAGGTAGTTGACTGACAAATGGATTGGGAGCCATTTGGCTTTGGTGAAAGTTAGGAAATGGTGTTCTTTGAGGAGGGTGCTAGTAGTGAACCATCAGATTTTATTGGAGATGGTTTACAAAGTGATGGCATTTTTTTTTTTGTTTTTTTTTTGTTTTTTTTTTACTGCTGCAACCCATATTCAGGTTGAGAGTATTTATTTGTCTATGGCAGCTTTTTGGCTGGCTTGGACAGAAAAGGTGATTGTTTGCCCAGAACAGTAATGTATTGAACTTTTTGCACATGTTTTGAATGTGTATTCAAAAAGGAGATTTGTCTAGCCAGCTACCACAGTAGTTGAAGGATGTGGTAGTTGCTATTCTAAAGGACAAAAATTTGAGTTAGTTGATTACTGTTATAGCTTTGTTTTGTTGTGTGGAAACGCACCTGTAATAAACTACCTTCATTTTTAAACTCTACAACATGGGTCCATTTTTCTTTCTGGATATTTGAAGGGACTGTTTTGTGGAACTGGCCTCCTTCAAATGGCCAACAGTGGGTGTGAACTGCTATTAGTTTTCACCATTTTCAGTGTTTCCCTGGTTTCTAGAAATGCATGCTAACACAAATCCTGTTAATCTAGCAACTTTCTAAGTTTATAAGAGCAATATTTAAAATCTTTCCCTATTTTTAGGCCTTTGTACCCCATATTATTTTAGGCGTTGTCCACATTTCATGCACTAAGAGATTGAGAGGTATGGGAGTGACTCATTTTCATCAGCCTTGCAGGCTAGCAGTGATAATGTGGGACATGCCTTGTCTCTAGCATATCAGTTCAGACTGAGTAACACGTGTGTGTTTCATTGCAGTAATGGTCAACTTCTGCATTGTGAGAGGTTATTACTGAGTGACTGACAGTCCCCCCCCCCCTCACAAAACATTAAGGTTGCAGTATCCAGGGAATTTCTGCTTTCCTGAGATGGTGATATCTTGAAGTTGCTATATAAAAGAATTGCAGGGAGGCCCTTTGCAAAAATTTTTTTCAATATTGATTTTTTTTTTAACTTTGAATGCTGTTTATATATGAGTGATTTTACTTTTTGTAGCTATTTCTGATGCCTGATCACAAACTGTTATTAGAACATTCAGTTCACATAACAGACAGGTCTACTTTTTTTTTTACACCAAGTGCTTTATCTCAGAACTTTGATCATATGTGCTTTGATAATCTGCTTTATACGTTCTCCCCAGTTTACTTCATACAATGAACGAATGAAGACGAACAACAAAAAGTGTTAAAAAAAATCCTAACTGAAAAAAATCACAGTTGATTTTGGCAACACCTTTTTTATCCAGCACAGCTTTAATTTTTTTCCTGTTAATAAATTATTAAACTGTGCAAAAATAAAAGGTTTCTTATGGCAGTGAATTAAAGATTACTCACTCTGCAGTATGGTAAGGTTTTTGTTTCAATTTTAAATCCCTCAGACTTCAAGCTTGGAGGATTTACAGTTTATACCTAAGGAATACCTGTTTTTTGAATCTGTTGCATTGATTTTAATAGGTCTTCATCCAGCAAAATCAAAGTAAATGAAAAATGGAAATGATGTCCCATTCTCTGTCACACAGATGCAATGCATTTCTTTTCTTTCTTTCATTTGATAACTGGGAAAATCCAATTTAACTGTAATAGTCCCTTTTCAGTGGTGTCCCAGGGAGAAAAGCTACACAGCATAATATATACATATATAACAATGTAACAAAAACATATGTTGTTGTTGTGTCTTTCAGCTTATCCCAGTTAGGGGTCGCCACAGCGGAACTCCGGTCCGCTAATGTCTGGCAGTGGATTTTTACGTGCTGAGTTACCAGCCCTGACGCACAACCTTCAACAAAGGCATGCCCTTTCACGCATGCTTCCACACAGAAGATGCTCTAGCTGAGAATCGAACGCGACAACGTCTTGCTGTGAGGCGACAGCGCTACCGCAGCACCACTACCGTGGGTCAATGCAACAAAAACATATACTGTTAGAAAAACATATATCACACAGATTAGTTGGTATTACAGGCAGTGTACACTACAGTATACAGCAACACATGAGAATTGTAGTTAAAAAGTAATTGATGAATTTATGAAGTTGTTAGCGATTAGGTCGATGGGGAGGTAGAGCAGAAACTGATTATATGACAGAAATGAAAACTGAAAATTAGAAAGAGTAGACGAAAGAGTATTAAACAAAGGTGTGCAGGTCAGGAATATGTGGTATGAGTGAGTAGATTTGGTTGAGAAAGTAGAGTAGAATGGAGGGTGTAGCAAATTGAAAAGTAGGATGCAAGCAAAAGGATTGGGTAGTTTTTATTTTTATCAACCGTTTAAAGAAAATAGCATGAGTAATTTAATTTTAAAAGAAAATATTGCCATTGAAAATATGTGTGTATATTACGTTTAACATAATTTACAGTTGCAATTCAAAGTGAGATGGTATTTTAGTTGTGCTAAGAATATACTGTCACTTTTTTGTTGTAAGTGTGTGTTCCAAGTGTTAGCAACATAAACAGAATAAGGACAGTCATGGTGATTTTTATACTGGACGTATTTTATTTTGGTGCAAAGATCTTTGGTGTCTGATTGGATTGGATTTTTTGAATGATGTGCTGAAGGGAGGGTTTTTTGGGGGGTATGTCTAGAATTTAATGAACTAGAGCTGAGTAAAAGTTAGAGTTTATGATAGTTCCATCTAGTTTAATTTATGAAGTTGGATGCAGTGGGGACATGTGTTTGGTGAGCTTTTCTGTGCCTCACCTTTTACATAACCTGTGCAGCCATTTTGCCACTCTTTTTTTCATGTTCTTCAGCTAAACTCTTTTTACCTGCAACCAACCTTGCAGTACAGTCATTTTGACCCTAACAACATCCCACGTGACCTGTGTTCAATGACCCTGACTGGCACTGGAAGGCGTCCTGGGGAGGGATGATAGATATTTGATCATTTCTGGCTCAGTTTTCCAACAGGAGAGAAGTTTGTTAGCTCAGCTGCAGGAACATTACATGGGGAAGGCCCAGGTGTTTAGCAGTACATGCAGAGATATGTGGGTGCAAACTTACTGAGGATTGTGCTGGCACTGTAGCCAGGCATCATGAGTGTACTGAAGCCTGTCCTCACACTGGCGTCTTATAGCAGGCATTGCATTATGCTTCCCTGCAGAGGAGGACAGTTAAAGAGCATATAGATAAGTCTCTTAATCATGATCCCCCAGCTGTTTTATTTCTCACCCCGAAGTGTGTGAAAGAGAAATTAATGGAGCTATGAGGGAGTGGGGGCCTTAATGCTCACAATGGTGTGGGGGCTAAACAAATGGAAAAAGCCAATTATGTTTGTCTCTTCTGCTTGTTTGCCAGTTCACCATCATATGGGTTCTCACACTATAGTTAAACAGCTTCTTAGAGGAATTGTATAGCTCAGGCCTCCTAAGAGAAATATTTCCTCTGTCTGGGATTCGATCTTTGATAGGGAAGCCGATTCTATGATTTTAGCACCCCTACAATAACAAAATCCGATCTCACCAATAAGCGATAAAAATCCACCAGTCGTCACAAAGATCCAAGGTGACAGAAATAGTTTAATCCACAAAAACGCCACAAACCACAGTGAAAGTACATCCAATAGTCACTTACAAGGCACGACACATAGCACAGTACATGTAACAGGACAAACGAGGCTACAAAAAGCGTAAATCCTAAAAGTTGAAAAGACGCCAAATGATGGAACCAAAAGTTGAGCGCTTTCAACCAGTGTATCTGGTCTTCATCAGAACTGTTGGACGCCATCCCTCAACAGCTTAAATAAACTTCTTGGCGCCAAAAAATTGATTACTAATTAAAGTGATAATGTGACAAATATGTTAAAATAAAAATAAATAAAAATACAAGTAACAATTTGCCTAACACTTCACATTCTAACATTTACCTTAAAAAATTATTTGTGAGTGTCAATTAATATACTTTATGCGTACGAAGTAATGACTGTTACACTTTTGTTGAAATAACACTCAAACTATTCAGCGTAACTGATGTACGTATTAAGCATATTGTTATTTTTATATGTATATATGATTGATCTATCAATTTACATAATAATATTGTTATATTAATTGTTTAATACAACAAGGACAATAGACAATACAAGGATACACAGTTTTAATATTTATTAATATTCATCAATATTTATCAATATTTATTTCTATTTATTTATACATTCAAGTTTATAGTATATACATATATTTTTATTGTGTGTCTACTATTTACAATAGCATACATGTCACTACTGATATAATATTATTAGACCAAACATTATTATGATGTACTTATAAATATTACGCTCATGAGGTATTGTGTATTCACTTTTTAAATTATAACAATGTGTAATATTTTGCAACTTCTGAATTTATTGGACAATAGTTGTGTTCAGGATTTGACATTTATGTATTTTATTTTATTTACATTGATTTATAGTGCTCTGTATTAGGTTGAAGTTTTTCGTCATAATTAAGGTACACATGGTTATGATCAGATTTTATATTTTATATTTAATCTTTTTATGATATTTTTTATGACATTTTTAAGACATTATGCATAATATTAGTGTATTTCAACATACATTTCTATTATGAGTAATCTTTGATTACTAGGTTGTGGTACTAATTTTATGGACAACCGAATGGAAATATACGTATGCTTAATACGTACATCAGTTACGCTGAATAGCTTGAGTGTTATTTATTATGTGTCATGCCTTGTAAGTGACTATTGGATGTACTTTCGCTGTGGTTTGTGGCGTTTTTGTGGATTAAACTATTTCTGTCACCTTGGATCTTTGTGACGACTGGTGGATTTTTATCGCTTATTGGTGAGATCGGATTTTGTTATTTTAGCACCCCTCCAATAAATAAAAGCCTATTTTTTTCTGTTTCATTGAGTCAATAGATTAGTAAAGTTAGTACACATTTCTTTGGATGTCATGGACTGTGATGTTACATTCAGAGGACTAAACACCACAAATTATATAAGTAGTTGCATCTTTCATTCATAAAAGATAGACAAGGCAGATTCAATATCATTCTTGCTCAATATGTAGCTACTGAAAAGCACCCTTTACCTTTGGCTATAGGATGCTGAGCTTGAATGATTAAAAGTGGTGCAAAACTCCCCTGCCTTGCTACTTACTGGGATGCCTAGACATCATTAAGTCATGCTGGTATTCCAAAGACTGCACTAGTTCCCTATTCAGTGTCGCATCACATATAAAACCAATATCCTGTTTTGTTTAACACTACACAACTTGAGTCACCATTATCAAGGAACTTCTGTGGCTATATCAGCCTACATGCACATTGGGTTCATCTGCACATGAATTGCTTAATGTTCTGAAGATCAAGCTTGATACCGGTGAGGTGCATTCGTGTTTACCAAGGATCCTGTCATTGGAATCTCTCATACAGTGGCTTAGTTCTGTCCTGAAACTTGATGGCTCACTCAAAACTTGTCTCTATGAACCGTGTACAAGAGGTTTAGGTGCATTTTGCTGTTCATATTTTATTTTCATTTTAATTATAATAGAGTTATTTTCTGTTGTTCTTTTTGTAATGCTACTTATGCTTAAGCACTCAAATAAACTTCACTTGAACTAATCAAACCCCTTACATGTGGCATAAGAAGACTTTGGATGAAGTATTTTAACCTTACTCTAAGGTAAATCTCTGCCTCACAGTTCCAAGAGGGTTCAGTCCTGCCTTCTAGTGACTGTCTATGTGGGGATCTGCATGTCCTTCACATGTCCAAACTATTTTCTAGTATTACTCAGGTTTTCTTACACCTTCTAAAAGCATGCTTGTTGACTGGCTACAATAAATATTTTGTATTTGCCTTACCCTTGTGGCATGGCCTGAGTTGTGGGTGAAAAGGATCCACAAATTAGCCAACAATTCTAGTTAATAAATGCTAAACAAAATAACAAATAAATTAAAGTCATGTTGTAAATGAAGCTTCTTCTTGAGCTTCTCGTTCCACCTTACCAAACATTGAAAGTGATTGCTGGTATAGGTTGCGTAGTCATAGGCATACACTGTGGTAATATATTGTGATGCAGCAGATTTAAGATTAAAGGGATTTCAGTTAAGCATGGTGGAAAGTTGTGTACCTGTTTTCCAAGTAAACAAAACACAGGCCTGAGGAAGCATGTTATTTTATGAAAGTTATTCTATGCTGTATATATGTTGTACATGTCTTTATGCTTTTATCATGGTCTTAATTTTCTGTTGCTTATATACAGAAGTTAGTAGTTTTCTCTCTCTGTCTCTCTCTAGAAAGGGGTATTCAGAAACATTTGGTACACAGCATTTTGTGAAATAGTGTTGTGAGTGGTAACAAGCAGAGATGAAGATTTATAATGTGAAAGACAGCGTGATTATGTTATGCTACTCAAGTCAGAAATGACAAACTTCATGACACTCATGCAGATGGGAACTGAAAGTTCGACTGTTGAATCCTACACTAAGGCACTGTGCGAGCACATCCACTTGTGCATGCATCGTGCCATCCCCAAAAGAACCAAGACACTCACCTCCAAAAAAGGAAGCCAATCTGGTGGTCCCTTGTCATAAACAAACGTTACAACAAATGGAAGAAACTGTTGCAGAAAAGAGGAAAATCCCACAATGCAAAAAAACTCCCTTACCAGCCTCAGTAAAAAGCTGAGATCCCTCATAAAATCCTCCAAAGCTAGTTACAAAAATAAAATTGCCAAAGATTCCAAAGACAACCACAAGGCATTAGCTATGTCAAGAATCTAAATGGCAATGCTCAGATCTGCTCTAAGGTACAACATAATAGCATTAAATATACTGATCCCAAAGATATTGCCAATATCCTGGCAGATCTATTCAGTGCAAACTTCACCTCCCTCTCACCCCCTAAAGGGCCCATCTCAGTACCGAAATAATTGCCAAATTCTGGTAATAATGGCCACACAGGTAAAAAATGCACTCTCCAAAGCTAAGAATACAGCATCCATGGGACCAGATGACATACCAGACTGTGTACAAAATGAACTGGCACCTCACCTAAGTGTCATGTTTAATCATAGCCTCACCTCAGGCTTCGTGTGCACACAGCTACAGTTATCTCACTCCACAAGGGGGGATCCACCATGGATCCTGGGATCTACCGCCCCATTAGTCTGACAAGATTGATCTGCAAGGCCATGGAACATATTATCATGGAACTTATAAACAAAGACATTGGCAACCTTCAAACACTGGACCCCACTCAGTTTGGGATCGTGAAGGGCTGATCTTGTCTTCTGAACCTGATTGGCTTCCTTGAATCAGTCTCCAGAGCCATGGACAAGGGTAAGGTGGCCCACACAGACTATCTGGACCTCGCCAAGACCTTCAACACCATCCCCCACTCTGGAATCATAGATAAACTTACTAAGCTGGGCATTAATCCCTGCATCACTCGATGGGCTGCCAACTGGCTTACTGACAGAACCCACATTGTAAAAGTAGCCGACTCCAAATCCAGCTCAAGACAAGTGGAGTACCTCAGGGTTCAGTCCTGAGACCGCTCTTGTTTGGCATCTACTTCTCTGAAGTACAGGCCAGTACTAAGGGACTCTGGCTAACAAAGTTCGCAGATTACTGCAAACTGGGAGCCATTATTGAATCCCCAAATGATGTAGATATTCTACAAAAGGGCCTTACAGAAACAGATGATTGGTGCCAGAGCCATGGGCTCAAGCTCAATGCCAAGAAATGTATAGTTATCCCCTTTGGGAAAAAACATGTACTCATGAATTACCACATAGGTGGCAGTACATTAAACACCGAAAGTGTGATAAGAGACTTAGGGACACAGGTCTCACCTTTGATAACCACATCACCACAACAGTCAGGAAATCCTTCTATGTGGCACACCTCATCACTAAGGGCTTTTCATCCAGAAAAAAAGGAGGTCATTATCCCACTGTACTCATCCCTCATTAGACCCATTATAGAATACAATGCCCCATTTGGTATGTGCCTCTCAAGACATCTGCAACAGCTGGAAAGGCTGCAGAAATACCTCACTAAAAGAATCACAGACCTAAAACAGATGCCCTATGCTGACCATCTGAAAAAACTCCACCTATACTCTGTCGCATATCGTCTACTCAGAGGCAATCTCTGCTTAACATACAAGGCCATGTCAAACCCAGAGCTGTTGGACATGCTACACGTAAAGAAATCCTAATCTCTCATAGAGAGACGCTGCAGGGATCTAAACCTTATCATCAAAATGAACAAAACGTGCTGGAGGGATAGGTTCCTGACCCAGAGACTCCCCAGACACTGGAATAGACTGCCCATACATGTCATGCAGAGCGCCTCTTTGACCCTCTTCAAAAGGAACCTTGATGATTGGATGAGAGATAGGAAATTCACCCCAGGGACAGGCACAATATGCGAGCTCAGAATGTACATCCCACTCATAGAATCAAAGGCATGGACTGCCTATCCAGAGGGACACAAAAGTTTGTGTAGCATTAAGTATCATTGCTACAGGAACTTCCCAGCAACCAACAGAAGATATGCTAGGGAATTTGCAGGCATCCACCTTGAAAATCCTTCACTGTTTCCTTGACATGATCCTGTAGACCCTGGAGGAGCATATTTGCTTTCCATGAACAGTACAGGATAAAACTACCACTTTGTGGACATTCTGTGACATAGTACACTTCCCTGAGGCCCTGGGCCTGTAGAAAGTACAGCCCAGACCGCAGAATCCTTTCTAAACGCATTCTATGAACACCTTCAGGAATGCATGGATCATGCAATCCCAGATAAAACCAAGACCCAATCTTCCAAAGGCAGACGTCCTGTCTGGTGGACCCCAGCCATAAACAAACTATACAATAGAAGGAGGAAGCTACCACATGATAGAGCAAAATCCCAAAAAGGGAAGGCATCTCTGATCAGTATTAGCAAAAAACTACGGGCACTCATAAAATCGTCTAAGGCCAGCTTCGAGAGAAAAATTGCACAGGACACTAAGGATAATCACAAGGCTTTCTTTAGTTATGTTAGGAACCTGGGTGGGAATTCCCAGATATGCTCAGAATTAGTCCAAACTGACAAAAAATACACCGAACCCACAGACATTGCCAACATCCTAGCTGACCGGTTCAGTGCAAACTTCTCCCCCCCTCCCCACCAAAAGGGCAAATATTTATCCCAGCAGAGTGCTGCCTCCCTGACATCTCAGATGCTTAGGTAAGAGCTGCCCTCTCCAAAACAAAAAACACAGCATCAATGGGATGAGACGGTGTCCCGGGCTGCGTCCTACATGAACTCCAAGAAGAGCTAAACCCAAACATAAAACTACTGTTCAATCTCAACCTTACTACAGGATATGTACCCAAAGAGTGGTGTACAGGAACAGTGGTCCCTCTCCACAAAGGTGGTGCCTCAACGGATCCTGGAAACAATCTCCCCATAAGCCTGACTAGCTTGGTCTGCAAAGCTATGGAAAGGATCATCATGGACCTCATAAATAAAGATATTGGGGACCTACAGACACTGGATCCTACCCAGTTCGGCTTTGTTAAGGGCATATCCTGCCTCTTAAACCTGGTTGATTTCTTTGAAACAGTCACCAAGGCCATTGACGAGGGGAAGGTGGTCCACACAGCCTACCTGGACCTCGCAAAAGCCTTTGATACAATACCCCACTCGGGCGTTATAGATAAGCTCACCAGCTTAAATATAAACCCCTATGTCACTAGATGGGTTGCAAACTGGCTCAAGGACAGAACCCACATGGTTAGAATTGCTGGAGCCATGTCAGACTCCAAACCAGTTACAAGTGGTGTCCCACAAGGCTCAGTCCTGGGACCTCTCTTGTTCGGTATATATTTCTCGGCGGTACAGGCCAACACGGAAGGACTGTGGCTGACTAAGTTCGCAGATGACTGCAAACTGGGCGCCATAATCAACTCTCCAGCCGACACAAGCATCCTCCAAAAGGGCCTCATAGAAACAGACAACTGGTGCCAGAGCCATGGCCTCAAGCTAAACGCCAAAAAGTGTATAGTCATCCCTTTTGGCAAAAACAAAGTGCCCGCAAATTACCACATAGGTGGTAATCTATTAAGTACAGAAGAAGTAATTAGGGACCTGGGGACCCAAGTTGATAGCAATCTCTCATTTGACAACCACGTGGCCAAAGTGGTTAGAAAAACATTTTATATAGCCCACCTAATCATGAAGGGATTCACATCTAGATGAGGTCATCGTGCCTCTTTACTCGTCCCTCATCAGGCCCATATGAGTACAATGATCCTTTCGGGAAGTACCTTACCAGACACCTGCAGCAACTGGAAAGAGCCCAAAAGTACCACACCAAGAGGATCATAGGGCTCAAACAGATGCCATATGCTGCCCGGTTAAAGAAACTCCAGCTCTACTCAGTGGCATACCACCTGCTCAGAGGCGATCTGTGCCTGACATATAAAGCCATGTCCAACCCGGAATTAATGGGCATGCTGCACCTCAGAAAATCCAAATCCCACCGAGCTACGCGCTCGAGAGACTTGAACCTCAGCACTGAAATAAATAGGACATGCTGGAGGGACAGATTCATAACCCA